>NW_024879255.1:138184-191265 GCF_018340385.1 Cyprinus carpio
AAAATCCTCCAGTTGACAGAACAGCTGTATCTAAACAAGCGCGTGATATACGCTCGATACGGCAGATACTCGCTTAGCTGGGCAAAATAATACCAACATCATCTAACTGAGAAATTCTGAGCACATCACTAGCTGAGGCTTTGCTAGTAATTAAGAACAGGGCAATTTGAGACCAAAAAGTAACACAGTTGACTAATCCACCGATCCAATATAAACAAAAATACAGGAGACTTCTAAACTGCCTCGACCTCATTTTAACGAATCATAATTCTTATTTTAAAGAACTTTGATGTAGATTATACGTGTTCACACCTCGTGGGGACAGATCAAAAACGTCCCATTATTATAAATACTCTATTACTTGAGATTATGAATATCCTGAAGAGTCAATTCTGGCATTACTTAGTCCAAATTAAAATGCAGTTTAACTTTAAAAATTTTTTGTGAAAATTCGGGAAAACCAATCAGTGTAAAAAAGACGAAATGCCTTTGGTGAGTTTCTAACAAGCTAAAACAAACTACAGAACAACTGCAATGATTTTTCTGTTTTTAATAAAAGTGAAATAAATTAATTAATAAAATTAGTAAATCTTTTTGTTTTAAATGTCCGAATTTTTTAAGTAAACCATCCTCAATCAATTAAGTCTTAAAAAAATGATTTTTAAGTGTTTGTGAAAGTAAATAAGCACATACAATATCACTGTGCACCTAAAAATAAAAGTCACGTCATTCAACTTCATATTGCCATGCAGTCATCACATCATAAGTGAGGTAGTTCGTTACCAAACACACCGTGAAAGTAATGAGGGCCTTTGGCATTCTACACCCTCACGCTGCACCCACATCCACAGCGTGCTCAAGCCACCAGCATCTCTCACTCGTCTGAGTGTGTGTGGGGTGTGTGGTTATAGTGTGTGTGTGGCGCCCTGGCGCAGGTCTTACCGGGGGGGTGGCAGGAAACAGCCCTCCTCTCTCTGTCTCACCTCTCCCTGCTGCCTTTGGAGGAATTCTCTCCAAACAAGCAAGGCAATTTTCCTCTTCTCTTCCCTGTGGCTCCTTTACAGCTGGGCTGCACTTCTCGCCCTCTCTCACTCTACACTTCTCCTCTCCCTCGCTCTCTCCCCTCTCAATCGCTCTCCTCATCGGCAGCACAGATGGTCAGGGCTGTGCGTGTTTTGACCCGGCACTTTACCATTAGGGGTCCTTTCAACACCCTCTGCTTTCTCCTCCTCGAGCAGCCCTGTGGAAAAACAGGTCCCGTAAGAGTGAGATGGAAAGAAAGGAAGAAAAAGAAAAGGGCCCCACTTAAGCCGATCTCCCACGGTCAACGAGGCTTGAGTGAGACGAAGCGAAGGAAGTTAGACTGGTCAGTCACTAGAATGCACAGTGAGCTCAGGTCGTTAAAGTGAGTAGAGACCCGTTGGATGAGAGAGAAAGCGAGAGAGAGAGAGAGAGAGAACTCGATGGACTGAATGCCGTGCATCTGGACAGTAAATAATGGGCCACATACATCCTCTCAGTCCACTGAAACTAATACCCCACACTCGTATCTTTAAAGCAGAAATCGTCCTCGTTTTTTTATACTGAATCAAAATGGTACTTTTTTGTAAACACAACCCAGCCTGATTAGCTTCAACCAATAGCATGGGGCAGGGAGGGCGTTATAGTCTGGGGTTCAGCTTAACCTAATCTCGGCAGTCTGAGGGGAAGCGTCCCTCGTTGGACAACAATCAATTAGTTTTTGCCATGCTTTTTGTGACACTCAGATTGATTTCAGTAAAATATAAAAAATAAAGCATAAAAATACATATTTATATGTATAAATTTGTTCAACTCTAAAAATAAAAATCTCAAAAAAAAACAACAACAGAAAGGTAAATTGTACTTGACACAAGGCCCCTGCCAGATTTGACAGCTTTGGGCCTATTCAGTAAGGAATTTCAAGTTTTTGCTGCCTACTTGTGGGGCACTTATCACATTGAGCAGTTTTATTATGCCAGGGGTTGTTGCCCCCCACCGGGTACCCTCCTGTACACGTTTACTGACAGCCCTCTCTCTCTCCTGAGACGAGGCACTCATACACGACAGAATTTGAGACTAAGCCTCAAACTAATATCACTGGCCGTACAGGCTCAAACTTGCACATTATGGGTAAGTGTGGGAAGGTTTCAAGGGTGAGGCTAAAAACAAGCATTCCTTTAATACGAGATGTGTCGATGGAACAGTGGAAATAATGAGTCTGGAATGATGAGCAGGGACCTGCTACTCTGGACTCAAAGGTGAGGATGAGCCATGTGTTGTGTGTTAGAGATACTTGGAACCTCTCCTCCATGGCGAATTGAGAGGTCGTGTGTTTTGCCTCTCAATTCATTCATACAAAGATTGATTGATCAACACACGAGCATTGACCTGCTGAATATGAAACCTTGTCCCACTGTTGGTTGTAAAGTCTGACTACAAAAATCAAAATGGATCCTGTTTGCTGTTTCACTATTACTTTGCATATTATTATGTAAAAAAATGGTCTCTTTGTACCTTTATAATCACTTCCAATGCAAGGACTTTCCATTTCCACGGCCATTACTTAGCCGGCTAATACGGGATAAGTATAATTGCCAAACCATAGTCCAAATTACTACAATGGTGACCAAGCTGTGACCAATATCAAACAACACACTGCATTTACTGGGAAACATACATGTCTATCCCTGGACCAACCACTAATAGCATTATCACGAAGCGAATTGACAGTGTGTCGAGCGAAAAATTAAACAAACTGTCAAACAAGACGGTTTTAAAAAGTTTCTATCACTTTTGCAGAGCTACAGATAATGTTTTTGGTTTGCACCTAATTAAAAAAAAAAGGTGACAGAAAGATGCTAACTTAAAAGGTAATATTACAAACACGCTCAATCTGTAAAAATGACATACATGTAGCGTGACTTTATGAAAGAATAAACGGTGCAAATGATTTTACAGGTTTAAGAAGTTTTGAGGGAATTTGTGGTAAAATTACTGTAAACGCACAGCCTCTCGAGGCCCAATGCTATAGTACGTTTCCAAAAGCAATTGGGGGTGGAGCATCTTTTTGACTGTATTTCATTCAAAGCTATTTAGTTATTTTAGTTATTTAGAACTAAAATCTATTTATTCCGACAAAACCTCATTTTTCTTGTCTTGCTCTCTCTGACAGTGTCTGTTTTTCTTGTCTTTTTCTTTTTACAGCAGGCACTTCTGCTGTCATTGCACTGGGACATATGTGTTTCCCTCTAAAATGGCTTTTTCTGACAACTGATCTGTAAATACAGCCCGATCTGCAAATCGTCTCCTTCTCTCTTCTCTCTCTTTCTAGCATTAGCAACCCCGACCCTATACCACACACACTGCCCCATCACAACCCCACGGCTAATACCCCCCCCCCCAACCCCTCTGCAGCCCCTGTGCCCTCCTCCCCATCTCCAATCCCTCAGCCATTATAAAAACACAAATATCCCATAACTCAGCTTGCCCTGCCGCACTGCCTCCATATTGGCCCTGTACCAGGGGGCCCCTCAGAGGTCACCAACAAATGGCTTTCCGATTCACTGCCCCTGAAATAATGTGTGTATTAAAACCTGAATCTGCACTTTCTGGCATGAAAGCTTTTCTAATTATTCTGCCGTCCTTGGGATAGACAACAGATCCTTCACACGGGGGAAACAAGCGATGGACCTGCCTGTTTCATGCCGCCACAAACATCCGCTCTCCGTCTTTTTTTCCCTCTCTCCTCTCTCCTGCCCCCCCCCTCCTCCTGCCCTCCTCTCAGCTGCTCCCATCTCGCCGCTATCTATACTACCCCCTCAATCTTGTTTTCAAAGCGGTGTCTGGTCCTTTATTAAATTTTTTTCTTTTTCCACATTATCAGTTGCCATGGAGACCTCATCTCTCGGATTATTTTGAATTGTGCATTATATCTATTTTGATTTGGGAGCAATTTCATCTTTTTTTATTGTTTTCTGTCAATTTTCGAATACGAATAACCATGCTAATTTGCGTCAGTGCTGATTACGTTCGTCCCTCAATAGAGGTCGGCAGCTGCGCCGGGGAAAAAAACAAATCAATGAAAAACATCATAAAATCGAGAGTACAATCAACCAGGATATGGGTGACATTCCATGGTTGCTGAAAATCTAAGTCAATCCAAAAAATATATCTTTTTTTTGCGCCTCTGCGTGCGGGCGTGTGTTTGTGCCTGCGCGCGTGTGATATATTTGCATCTGTGCAGGCATATGACTCAATATCAGGCGATGCTATAGTAAACTCAATCTACTCTTCCATGCCCCCCAGACCAAAACAAAAAATGCTTTACCTTGTGTTTAAATAATTTATGCAATTTTAGCATTTATATATAAATTTTTTTTTAATAAGCCGCGTTGGAGCAAAGTGGCCATTAACAAAACACACAGCTGTCCAGTGGGCCGAGCACTCCAGATCAATTGCACTTTTTTATGACATGATAAAATGCTTTTAAAGCAATTTACACAAATATGGAAGAAAAAAAACCTGCACCCAGGCTTCATTTATTCATAAGCCGGGGTATTAAAAAAACTATGTGCAAAAGCCAGCATTGAGAAGATGGTCCCAGGCCTAACCGAATCGGACTAGCTGTCCTTTCTGCAAGGACATAAAGTTTCATTACCGATGCACGCAGTCAAAGGCAATTTAGAAAACACAATGTGCAAAAGAAAAACATCAGCATATTGGAGGTGTTTGCGTATTAAGGGGCGCCAGCACTTTGTTTCCCGCAATTTTATGTTCATTATTATTTTTGCCCAGGACGGTCTGCCATTGACACCCCACCCTTGAGGGAAGAACAAGGGAGGATAGATGGATGGATGGATGGATGGGGGCATGTCCAAGGTGAGAGAGATTGTTGGGAAAATAATAAGAGGTCCTGACAGGAGTCCGCACCTCAGCGGTACACACATACACGTGGCAGACGGGTGTCACCGGGGAGGCAAAAGCCAGTGTGTTTGCATGTGTGTGTGTAAGGAGGCACAGGCAGGTGTGTGGCACCAGACCAACACTATCCATCAGCCCCTCTACAAACAGTCCCGGGTCTAATGCTGACATTCTAATCCGTTTTGTAACGCCAGTTTTTTCACAAACACGGTTGCATTACGTACATCATGCACTGCACGTTATAACAGCTGTGCTATTATATTAACAAGAGTTTTGGGGTGACTTAATTTCCTTGTTTCATTTCCGTCAATGCTGTTCAAACATTTTAGGCCAATTTTAAAGACATCATGAAAATTAAATTGGAGTTTTTATGGATTTAGTCAATGTTTACAGAGATATTCCAGGCTAACATCTATACGCTAGCATACTCCAAAAAGTTGACAAATCACTTAATCATTTTTATTAATAATTACTAAATATATATTTATATTTAATATATAGACCCTACAATTCCAATGTTTGGGTGTTGGCAAAGATTTTTTTAATGTTTTTGAAAGAAGTCTCTTGTACTCAAGGCTTCATGCTCAAAAATAAAATACATTTGTGAAATATCATTACGATCTGAAACAATTTAATTCTGTTTTATTATATTTTAAAATATTATTTATTCCTGTGATGGCAAAGCTGAATTTTCAGCATCCACTACTCCAGTTTTCAGTATTACATGATACTTCAGAAATCATTCCAATATGATTTGGTGCTCAAGTAACATAGAAAAGAACAAACCTGCACTAATTAAACATTTCACCAGGGTCTTTAAGAAACAGAAAATACAGCACATTTTGCTGTAGTGCGAGCCGTCTGTACTTCTGCAGGTTAGCGTCTATGTATGCGTGTATGTTGTGGAGACATATCTACCATTAGGTTGAGGAGTGCAGAAGCTGAGCAGCAGGCTAATCTCATTTTAAAGCTTCTCTTCTCTTCCTCATGTGGTGACAGTCCTGGCCGCCTGCACTCTACACTTTATAAATGCTCTGCTAAGGGCTCCATGTTTGCGACACGTGTCAACATTTGACAAAGCATTACTTTTCGTACACAATATCCCGCGCCTGGGCCTCTGAAATGAGGTAGCTAACAAATTAGCTTTTTATGTTTATTTGTGCGTGGGTGTGTTTGAGGAGAGGACGGGTGGAGGGGGTAGGCTGTGGGGGAAAAAAAAAAGCGAAGGACATTTGCGTTAACGGTTTCTGTAACGCTGAATGTGTTCTTTTCAAATCAGCTTACTAGCCTTACACAAAAACTTCTCTCACAGTACCATGGTAAAGTGTTGTAAGATGGAAATAACACTGTTCTTTGATATATATCAAGGGTACTATAAAATCACCATATGGAAGAAAACATGATATTTTCATGATGCATGTAAATTTCCAAAAAAAACTAATATGTTTAGTTACTTAGCACACTATGTTACAGTGAAGCAGGGGGACAAAGAAGGTGCTAAAGTCACGACTCCCACTGTCTATTGGGCAAACACATTTCTCTAGCCCAGGAGACTGGATAAATACTATTTTATGTATCACTATATGAATTCAGAGACAGTAATTACACCATTCTCTTTGGCTCCCACACAACAGTGGTGGATCTGAGCTGTGACGGCACAAAAGTGCAGTTCAGTATATTGTACAGTTGTAGGTGAATAAGTCACTTGACAGCTCTAGTTCTTGACAAATGAACACCACGAAGGCTTCATTGATTCGGTTTTTAAATGTTACATTAATAAGCTGTAAACACTGTGTTAAAACCACTTGATGTTAAGGAAACGACAGGTACTGATTGGATTGCTCTTCCCATGTTGGCTGTGGGTTAGAAGTAAGGACCGCAGTTTTGAAAGTGATTTCAATATTTGCCACCCCAGCAGCTCTCCTTTTCTCTCTTATCAATGTGGCAACAATAACACGCTTGTGTTTCAAACCAAACATTCCCACAGTGAATAATAGGCTATGTCTGAGTCCAGTCACCAGCAGCAATTTGTTTACACTGGACTGATCATAAACTACAACTTCTTACTGAAAAGCTATTTCTGCTTGACCTTGATGCTTACAACCAGCATATATCAATACAGAGAGATATTCTGGCCGCACATCCACTTTTCTTTTTAATGTGTGAATTGACTGTTGTTAATAATGATGATTAATATTTAAATATAATAACTTAAATTTAAATATGAATAAATAGATTATTTATTATTATAATATGTAAATGTGAATAAATGAATAACATTTTGATTTATTTTTAAATATTTGAGGAAAAAATGTAGGACAATGATAATGATTGTTTAGCTGTTTGAAATGTGACTGCTCCCATTTTTCTTTGCAAATAAGGCATCATGTTTGTTTTTAACGAGGTCACTATGACCACGGTATTTTGTTGGATATTCCTCTCTCTGTGCCCAGAGCCATCATGTCAATCAATGCATCTTCTAATTAAAATGATCTGTTGCCTAAATGTGACGCACTTACACAAATAAGCACACAAACCAGGATAACAGTAATGTTCATGTTTTCCACCACCTTTAGACTAATGGATTTTTTATGACTTTTACAGTTTGTGATTACTGAATTAAATAAAAAAAATTACAATAATTATATTTTATGAAATTCTAAAATTATAAAACAAATGTAAAAATAATTTTAAAAAAGATAAGAATAAATATTGCAATCACAAAAAGCAATTTCTATCCAACGGTACATTTGAAAGCTAAACATAAGAAAGAAGGTTTGTATAAAAAAAAATATGTATATACTAAAATGTTCCATTGGATAGAAATTGAATTATAATATTATTTATAATATTCTAAAAAAGAAAAATGCATACTTATATTTATTATTATTATTAATAATAATAATAATAATAATAATAATAAAACATTTTAAAGAGATCACATTTATAAAAAACGATTTCTATACAATGGAACATTAACTTTACATAATTAAACTAAACTAGAATTTTTTTTAAAAAATGTACTTATTTTAATGTACAGAGTGTGTGGGGGGTGGGTGTTTGGGGGGAAACATGGCATTCGAGCCCAGTGAAATTGAGATGGGCTTATGGAAGGATAGAGGAATGGTCAAACCTTGCCCAGACTAAATGAGCAATAAAGCATCATGTCCATTCACAGAGGGCTTTAAAAAGCACAATTACGAAGGACCCAGGTTAATAATTAAAATGCTAATTATTGACCCCCATTTTCAATTCCCCGTAAAGTACATTCGATCAGGAAAACAGTTAGTACAGAAGTGAGGTGTCTCTAATGCACTCTTTCCTGCTTGAACTTCCTCTACATCCTAAAGTACCAGTTCTTTATTGAGATTTGCACTTGATGAGGGTCTGTCACAAATAAATAAATAATTATCTGAGGACCATCATCAAGCATTACAATCACCCCCACCCCCCCAGTGCCAATGCCCACCCGAAGAGCCGGGCCCAGACAGGGGAAATTTGAGGGTTAACTGTCCCTTAGGGGGCTATCAATGCACAGAGAAACCGTCACTGCTGGTGCCCCCCATTCTCAATTGACAACCAGGCCCTAACAGATTAACATGCAGTCAAGAGTGATATATTTCCTGCCAAGTAGTCAAATCACTGCTGTATAATGATTTTGTGTGTGGGAAGACACAAGAGGGACACTCTTAATTAAGAGGAAATATTTGTTTTGGGGTTATGAATCTGGCTGATTCTGATTGGTCCACTTGCAGCGACACTGTTTAAATAGGTCAGTCAGATGATAAATTGTCATTTTGACACATTAAAACTGTGACGTCAAGAGGCTGAAGGAGAAAGAGGGATCAGCCAAAGAGGTCAGAATGAAATGGCCTGGTTCAAATGGAGGCCACTGAAATTACCGGGAGACTTCTTCAAAATCCTGAATGCCAAGGACAGGTGGATTAAGGTATTAAAACAATCGCATTTCAGTCTTGAAATAGTCCTGCACACGAATCAGCATCAAGCCTATCTGTTCAAGATCAGGTGCGAACAAATTCGGACCATGTGCAAGATCTGCTGTAAACATCAGCGAAAGCTAATGAGAGCAATGATTATGGCAAATGTTCCTGAAACAATCCCATCATGGAAAAGAAAACAAAAAAACTGTAAATGCACACAGATGGTGAGCTGCTTAAGACTGACATTCTCCGATGTCGCGCTAACATGCACAATTGAGAAAGCTACCAGAATTCAGAAGGCATGTAACAACTGAGCATTTCAGTGTAATTTTTCCTTCTCTAATTAATATCACAGAGCTGGCTGGAAGGGAGACAAGAAGACAAGGGTTACGCTAAAGTTCAGTTCTGAATCTATTTACAGTGCCGAATTAATAAGAACTGAAGGTGATAATAGTGCCAACACATTCAAACATTTGGGTGAGTGATTTTAATTTAATCAAAGCTGTTTAGTACAAGTCTATTATCTAGTGCAACATCTGTGGAGAGGGGAAAAAAACACTCCTTTTTTCCCTCACTTTCCAGCTACCCAAGTGGATGGAAACCCATAATTTCTTCATACATTGCTAAATAAACTAATGTGGTGTTGATGGTCAAGCCTTGAAGTGTATGTGCTCATTTATGGCTGTTCCCTGTGTATAAGGAAATGGTTGAGAGAAAAGACTCTTAATACTTTAAAACATTCTTAGTGAACTCACTGCCATTATGGGACCTTCTCCAAAAGAGGCACTTTCTTCACAAGACCAAAAGTTATGTCTTACATATCTCTGTCAAATGTACGCCTCTGTGAACCTAAACACTCCTCAAACCCTATTCAGACCCTTAGATGATAAAGCTAATGACAAAACTCTCTTTTTTCTCTTTTTAGGATAATTAGGATAATTGTTCCTAAATAAAATAAAATAAAATAAACTGCAAACTACACTAACTGTAATGCGGATAATTAAGGTGAGCTGTGGCAAAATGTAAGCCTCTTAGAGGAACAAGAACCATCTGGGACAACAATATTCCTGTGAATGTACGGCCCATAAGCATCCACAGTAATACTGTACCCTTGGAATGCACAGAAAGTGACAGACAGAAAACAGGAAGTCAGCGAGAGAGAGGGAGAGAGAGAGAGAGAGAGAGAGAGAGAGAGAGAGAGAGAGAGAGAGAGCAACCTGTGCCCTTCAGTCTCAGTTAAGGCACAGCTAACCAAGTCTGACAGCTGCCGGCTCCTTGACAATTGGGGTCAGTTAGAGGAAAAGTAGCTCAAGTTTTCATGGCTTTGCAAGAGATGTTCAGGAGCAACTGCCCACCGCAGCATCAAAGGGGATTAGAGGCCGCAGCCATCTGCTGCCAGGACAGGCCATGGGCCTTTCATGTCCTTCTTGGAGAGAAAGGCAATCCCAACATAGGGGAGGAAGTCCCAACATAGGGGAGGAAGGGTCAGGCTGGGAGGGACATGGCCAATTAGACCCAAATCAGCGAGAGAAAAAAGCCAAATGTACACTACTAATAGAAGAAGGATTGTGTTGGCGTCTACTTGTACAAATACGCTCAAAAGGGCAAAAAAAAAAAAAATGTGCACACACACAACAATATCATCACGCTATTACAGGTCCTTTTACATGTTCACCATTTGCTTTTTGTCAGTGATACCAAGTATGGCAACTTGCCACACAGCCTACCTTTGTGCTACAAACATTAAAGATACCTCAAACTGTTTAGCTTTTTGAGGAGAAGAAGAGTCGAAAATAAGTTTAGACTTGCATTGAAAAGTGGGTTTATGATCAGAATCTTATAGAGATTAGGGAGATGTAGCAACCAGTCAGAACACCCTAGCATTTTCTGTGCCCTGAATCTCATTTTTCCTCTCTTAGACATTTATTGACAAGCTGTGCCAACATTTTTCTTTCAGCAGCTAATTTGTTTTGGATCCCGTTCCTGGCCTCCTCCATGACTGTTACCTCAATAGTCTGCTACCTTTTAGCTCAGCAGCTCAGCACTTGACCTGCCGTCGCTGCTTATTTCCAGTGCTCTAATTGTCGTTTAATCACATATCAACCTGTCACTTAAAGAGCCCCTTTTTCAATTGCAGAAATTTGCATATTGTGTGAAACTAATTTCTATCAAAAAGCTCTGCTGGCTGTGAAAGTGTTCGCCTACCCAGGCTCTCTCTCTCTCTCTCTCTCTCTCTCTCTCTCCTCCAAAGCACCTGATATTCTCCACTCTGAGTACAGGTTTGTTAACAGCCTCACACACATGGTAACAGGAGAGATAAGGAGCAGAGAGCTTGTGACGGAAGGTGCCGGTGAAAACATGATGTCATAATGGATGGGGTTCGGTGGGCAACTGCTGGGGTTAATATCACCCTCCACTCAACAGTAATGGCATACATAGGGAGCAATCATTCCATTACAAGTGTAGGCCACACGTCCACTCCCATGTCTGCGACTCACACTGAGATTTGATGATCCTGGCCAGTTTTTACGGAGGGTCGTCACAGTGACGGTCCTCCAGACATGGACAAGTTTAATTACCGAGAGGAGGGAAGCTCTTTGTTCTTCCTTTTATTATATTAATTGATAAAAGAGGCCAAAAGGGGGCTCTTGGGGGACAAGGATGAGGGAGTGTTTTCAGAAGGGTTTAATCCCGTTAGAGGCACCGGTCCATACCCCAGTCTCACTGGGACCCTACGTTAGCTTTTCACCTCCACCCCCCTTTTCCTTGATCTTCCTCAGGGCTGCTTCTCCACATGACGGCCCATAATGAAGAGGTCTTTTTCGGGTTCATATGGGACCATGCCTGCAGATGCCACCCTGCTTGAGAGAACTGATCTTACCTTGTACTGCTATTATATATATATATATATATATATATATATATATATATATATATATATATATATATTATATATATATATATATATATATATATATATATACACATGACTCAAAAGGTCCTGTAAACTGTATGTTTGTAAATGTAAAACTTTGTAAACCTGTAAATGTAGATTTACAGTGAAGCGCATCCAATATTGAGAGTAACTGACCATTATGAGTATGTCATTGTTTAGTGCCTCAAATTTTACCTTTTTAATACTGAATTTTTGGTTTCATTTTTGTTAAAAAAACAAAACAATATGTTGCTCCATCAGACAATCTATACATTCATAGAAGGTGGGCTTAAATGAACTGAAACACTGTCAATATCCTAAAAGTGCACACTTCATGTACTAATACACACTAAGTTGGTCTCAGCCGTGATGCGTTGGCCCATTGAAGGGTTCATCTCAACCTGACTAAGTTCCTTGTCCTTTTTTTCAACGAGGAGTCAAGATGTCTCAAAACTGTCAAAAGCATTTTCCACAAAGCTGAAGAGAGGGACAAGAGGGAGATGGGAAAAAAAACCTTGCGCAGACATACGCACTGACACGGACACACTTGCGTGTCCGCACTCGCAAGGCTGTCAGGTAAATTAGATCTGAAAGCTGACAATTTCTGACCATATTTCCTTGATTATTTCGAACAAATGCACACCAGCCGCTCTAAGGAGATTAAAGTGACATAAAAGTCTCAAGTGGGAGGAGGGAGGGCAGAGAATCCAGGTCACCCCCATTTGTCCCCCTGCCTGACAGCAGCTATATCGCTATCCAATCCAATAAAAATCCCCCCTCCTTTTGCTTTAATTAATTTTACAGCTAGCTTGCTTAATTACTTTCAATCAAAATCCTCTTGCCATCACAAAATTAGAAATGGTTCAACTCCATTAGTCTAAATTCTTCATTTACATACACAAAGACTGTCAGCTCTTGCTAAGCAAACGGCCTCTCGCCTGATGAGATTGTTTTTTTCTTTCCCTTCACTCTATCTCTCTCTCACTGCCCTGTTTCTCTCTCTCTCTCTCTGTCTCTATCACTGTCTTTCTCTAATCATAAACATGTTCGGTGTTAAAGGAGTGGTAGGGATGTTCAAAACTAACAGACAAAAGTTAGTTTTGGACATCCCTACCACTCCTTTAAAACTGGCTAGACGGTGGGTTGCCAGTATGACTAGTCGACTAATCAGAAGTCCTATATAATTAGATTCATTTTAGCCTCACCTGATCTTTCTAAGGGGGCATTTAAATAAGATGAGAAGAGCTTGACAGAGAGCAATGGGAAAAAATGGAGGGGGTCTTGAGAAGCACTTTTAATGGACTTTTAAATAGAAAAAACTTTTAAATAGAACTATATTTAACTTTAAAAAGCAAGGTGGAAAATTTTAATTATACCAATATTACAAGTAAATGAATACAAAAATAAGAAAAAATAAAGTTACTCAACCTCACCTTTAAACTAGTCTACTGTCCATTTTGAATTATTCTTAAAAAGTAAAATCTTGTTTTCTTTGCGGTTAAAAAAATTGTTAAAATCAAAATTCTACTTCAAATAAATGAAGTACTATATTAATCAAAGAATGCTGAAAAAAATCACAGTTTAAACAAAATATTAAGCAGCACAAAAGTTTTCAACACTCATAATAGTAGAAATAAATTTTAAAATATATTTACATCATATAAAATATATTTAAACATATAAAATTATTTTGAATTTATATTTTCCACATTATTACTTTTTTATACTATATTATTGAAAATAACTGCAGCCTTGGTGAGTATAAAAGTTATGACATTAGTCTTGACATTAAAGTTATAATGGCTCTGTACAAAAAAGTTCAGTAAATCAGTCATTTTGCAACTTTTCACTTCTTGTTCCCTACCGACAAAAACTGAATATGCACAAAAATCTTTAACCAAAACATGCTCTTTAAACAGGAACAAGAAATCTGCCTCAAACTGAAACAAACAGTCCTTGTATCAAACAATCACTGCAGCAAGTCACACTGTAAATAAATAAATAAACAAACTACTAAAATGCTTTAAATGTAATTGTTGTGATTAAATTTTCACTAAAAATCAAAGTGTCAACCTGAGGTTATGAGTTCATTGCATTTTTCTTGGAATTCAAAAAATAGAAAAGAAAGGATGGGAAATCAGAAAATTGAAAAGTTAAATGTAAGGAAACATTGTTATAACATAATTTTTTGAATAGCCAGGTGGCAGATTAAGACATTGCAGGATGGTGGGCACTTATTTACCCAACCTGGGTATCTTGCCTTTAAGGATGGGGCCACACAAGCAGCCATCAACTAGTGTAGTTTCAACGTGATATTCAAAGGCCATACAATAATTTCCACTGGTGACGGGCCCTCTCCATCACACTCAGTGCCCAAGGCCTGCACATCAACAGGAATTAAGGACATGCAGACACTGTTAGTGCACTGGCCATGGAATCTACCCCCAGCTCTGCTCAAATAACTAGGGCCCTGCAATAATGACAAAATCAAAGCAGGTCCTCGCTGGTGCTATGGACATCCCCAAGCATCATCACTCAACCCTGATATCCACACACACACACAGACTCACAAAGTGCTGACTCTCACATGGCACGCTGTTTTGTTTCCCTCACTTTCCTTGACCACACGCATACAAAGCCACAAACACTCACTAACTGAGATGAGCTTTGATCTGTTGTCTGCATGCTAAACATATTTTCTTTCAACTGCTCGCCTCTCGGGCTGTCCTTGCTGGTGATGATGCTGAGAGTAAGTGACTTTGGAAAAGACTTATTTGCAGGGTTTCATTTCAGAAGGTTTGTGGCACTTACAAAATCAGGCCAAGGTGCTGCAACTGTCTCCTGTTTGGATGTCTTGAATGGGACATTAAACCCAAGCCTGGGAAATTTAAAGACAACTTCTTTATTTTTCCACACATAAAGAAATCAAACTTGACCCTATTTACTAATAATATTTTGCTTAACAATAAACTGACCACTTCGCCCCATCCAATCAATTCCAAATATGTTACATAGCAAATGGTCTGGTTTATGGTCTGATTCATACGTGCATTCATCTGTGCATTCATATGTTATTTAAAAAGCTTGTATATATATATATAAACACCATATATTAAACTTACATAGCAAGACCACTTCGCCCCATCCAATCAATTCCAAATATGTTACATAGCAAAAGTAAAATGGAAACTTTTTAAACTTTCATTTGCAATATCAGGAGACAGTGATGGAGGAAGACCCTGAAGGTGGGGGGCACTAGGTCTCTGTTGGCTGGCTGGTGTTGAGCAGCAGTTCTGCATCCTTCAGAGCTCCATCAGTGCTTCTCTACCAGCCCTGCTCACTTGGGCTTGCCTAATTCTGTCACTTCACTCCGCGCTGCCAACAATGAGCCTCTTTAAACGGCTCCGCTGCACCTCCACTGCTTCTGCTATCCTGCGCTACTCTTTAACGAGGGGTCGCTTGTGCCTGAGGAACAGCAAGTGGGAGCAGTGCCCTGATCATAGACCACCAGTACACTAATATAAATAACATGTCAGCCTGTCACTGGCTTTCCTCTCTGCTCATGCAAATCTACACCATGCTGCAGGGCAGATTTTTTGCCTTTTTTTTAAAAGACAAATATTATTTATAGAGAGGATTAAAGAGTATTATATATATATAGATACAGAATTTACTTGTAAATAAAATATAAAAAATTTAATATGATATAAATAAATAATTTTTAAGAACTGAAAAAATGTAAATGTGTACCTTCAATGCTCAATGCAAAGTCGCTTTAAATAAAACCACCAAAATGCATAAATACATAATTATAATACATAAAAAATAAAAGTTAAAAATAAACCTTTTTTCCAAATAAAAATCATCACTGTTCCTAAAAAAAGGGTGCTGAAAAACAAAACAGGTAAGGCAGTGGAACAAATTTCTATTGTATTATTGTAAGATTGTGGAACATAGCGTGTTGAAAAATAATTGTAATTCCAAAGAAAGATTATAAAATATGATTACATTCAAATAATGCAGTGACACCACACGCTGCAAAATAACAGCACAAAGGCACATTCATTACGTGCACAAAACAGCACAAAGACAGAAACATAAACAGTGAATTGGAGAACTGTCCCCTCATTGTTCATCTGACTGCACATACATAGAAAAACAGTGTTTTCCCTTTATCCAATTATTTAATGAGAAAGGGAATTTGCCCCAATTCCCTCATTTTACAATGTATGACATGCTATACTACACAAAACAAACACACAAGAAAAAAAAAAAGTTTAAACCTCAGGCTTTCCATTTAAAGTTCCCAGACACTCATTGTTCAGGAGAGTTTCGGATGATTTTCGCCGTGATTTAATGTAGCTTGTTAAAGAGTGATGATGTCAGCACAATAGAGGAGCCTCTAAATCCTCCACATTCACCCAAAATGCCTCGATGAGATAATCATGGGTGACGTCTGCGAAAACACTTATTATATTCGCCCATCGCCTGGCTGAAGCTGCTAAAACTCATCAGCGTTATTCCCTATATCTCTCTGGGAACGATGGGGGTGGAGGGGGGACGATGATCTGAACTTTGAGGGAAAACTAGTTTCTTTTTTCTGTTTTTTTAAAGGGACAGGGCTTTTTCTACTGAACACATTTGTCTGATTTTCTGCGAACTCTAATATATTTTCCTTTTATAAACAGCTTGTTTGTCTGAATGTTAATGCAGGAATGGCAAATCTTAGGCACTTGTCCCTGTTCTTGTGCACATGGGCTTTACCAAAGTCCCATAAAAAGCTTGGAGCTGACAACTCAGCACTAGAGATAAGAAAAGGATCAACCTGAGCCTTTCTCATTGCTTAATTTATTTTAAATCCCAGCTCCATTTACCCAGCACAGGCCAGCAGTCATTGTCCATCTAAACCTAGAGAAAGTAATCGGTGCTTCAGTGTGGCACCTCTATGAAACTAGTCAGGTATTTATATGGATATGTCGATAATCTCACTACTTTCAGGGGCTATGGCCTGAGTTGTGAGTCTGCTGGGTCGAGGGCAGCGGCTCCCTGTAGTGTAAGTTAATAATGAGCGGCTCTTCGGCAGTATGTGATGTGGAGGTGAGGTCCTAATCCTCCAGCTCGCCCCCACAGGGGCAGGCCTCCACCCGGCCCCTGTTTATCATCGGCAAGAGCCGCACAGTCGAGGGAGGGGAAGCGCGAGGCACTCGGCCCTCTCACGTCAGACAGGATATCTTCTCCGATGCGCCAGCACTTTAACCTGGCCTGTTATTAAAACTCTAATCTGTTAAACATGTCAATGTTAGCACTTTTAGCGTGATTAATAAAGCGAGACATAAAGCGAGACTCCAGAGTGCTGCGCAGGCCTTTCTGTTGCCTTGGGTTGTTTTGTTTCATGCGTTTGTTTGGTTTTATTTAAATTATTATAATTATTATTATGTTTTGCCTCATAAACAGTTTGAATTATCTACTCACACATACATAATTCTCCAAACATTTTATTTTGGTATGTGCCTCACGTCAATCAGCTTTCGGATCTGAAACTGAAAATGTATTACCCTGAAAGAGAAATATTCAATGCTGAGACATATATCTTCTTGGAGCAAACTTGAAAAAAAGGTTTCCAAGATGCTAGTATCAAATTTGCTTTATAGAATCTGAAAAAGCGTATGTGCTTGCAGAGAAAATAGGGTGATGCACAGCAACGGTACTGAGGCGGAGGGGAGACTTAAAGGATGTGATTTATCTGAGCTTGATTGCGTGTTAATCGAGGTTACGTGTATTAAGTGGAATCTAATTGGAACAGACACTGGCAGCCTGACAGATCGACATGATGCAGATGGATTGAGAGAGAGAGAGAGAGAGAGAGAGAGAGAGTGAGAGAAAAAGAGAGTGAAAGCAAGAGAGGGAAAGCTGTGAAGCAAATATGAAGCTACTAAGAGGTGCTTTCCCGAAAAGAAACTTATGAATTTGTACTTAACCTATTGCAGTTACACTTAAAGAGTCAAAAACTTCAATAATATAAACGCAAAATTAAATTGGAACATATTTTAATGCAATTATTGTAAATGAATAATCTGTGCATGTTATTCAAAAGAAATCAAGTCAAAATGTAACTTGCAAATGACTTTCTTGCATGATGACATTACTAAGGCCAATAAGGGTATCATCTAATCACTCCTCGATGGACAAAATAAAAAAAAATAATAATAAATAAATAAATCTCATAGAATCTCCTGTTTACATTTAAAAATGTATCACATTACGAAGTCAAATGACTATTTACATTGATTCTTAAGGGGACAGTGTACCCAAAAATGAAAAAAGGTGTCCAGTGTTGTTTTAAATTCATTATATGAGCAAAAATGTTCTCCAAAATTTTTTTCTTTTTGTTTCCCAGAAGAAAGTAAGTCACACATGTTTGAAATTACATGAATGGTGATTTCCATACCACCAAGAATTAGAAATATCACTGTAATTTGTTTTATGAGAGCCTGGCAAGTTCTCTGGCGCATCTAGAAGATACAACTGCACCACTTCTATCTGGCATGAGTTCTCCACAGCCTCAGTTGCCACAAACATTCTCTTATGCTTTATTGCAAACAGTGGGGGGAAAATATCCTCCCCTTAAAAAAAAAAAGAAAAAAGGCCCAGCTGCTCCAGTACATCTCACCACTGGGAGTCAACTGCCCATGTTGCACTCAGCTCACCAGCTTTTTCTATCCCAGAAGACAACTGGTTTGAAGGCCCTTGCTTTAAATCCGAAGCATTCACCCTATGACTATGACTGAGTGCCCTTTGCAACATTAGTCAGAAAACAGGCACAAGAGCCACACCTGTTGTGCCAAACAACTGCTCTCTGAAAGGCTACACAAACACGTAACAAATTATACCAACAGAAAAGGAGGGGGTGAAAAATATCTGTAGCCATGCGAAATGCTGAACGGGAGGAGGTGACTTTAAGGTTTCTCTCTCAAATGAGCGTGTGGACACAAGCTTGTTAACAGACATTGATTCCATCGGGTCTTGGACTCAGAAATGCCATTTGTAGTCATCTTTTATCACAGCTGTGTTCAATAACAGGCTTGTGTTATTAACAGCAGCACATAACCGTTGTGGATGACTGTGTCCATTTGCGTCCCTTCATTTTGCATTCCTTCTTGCATGATAATTACACGACTGATGATGTGAATGATATCATTTTGTGCTGTAATTTCAGATTATTTCACATTCAGTCAACCCAAAAACAAACAAAAAAACACACCTTTTTTATATGCAAATTGTAAATAAAAAAAATTATAAGATTATTGGACTACATTTTACAAGAAAATCGTACTTCAGTTTTTCTACTCTCAAAATTTCACACTTAATTCATTGTTTTACTTGTCGTTTCTTTGTAAAAATGTGCTTGCAATTTCTGAGTGAAAGTGAATCTTACACCAATTATTTTTTTTTCATTGTAGAAAAAAAATATCTAGAATTTTAAGAGATTTGGTCAAAAATAAGTTATTTAATGAAATAATTTTACATTTTATCCTAATTTACTTCAAGATGTACTTTACATTTTATAATTTCTTGCCTTCTCTAGGAAATGAACCCATGATGTTGGTGTTGCAAGCATTGTTTTGCAAAGACTAGAGAGAATAAACCCTCACCCGTCAACACAAAACACTCAAATCACTCTCGACACAGTCCCGTCACAGTGCCGAGACAAGGGACTGAGCTACTCCTCTCCTCCTTTGATTTGATGCATGCTGACTGTTACACTAATGGCATTAATAAGAACAAAATTACTATTTTGAAACACTGATTTTTCATCTTCCTAATCTATCTGGCCATGTCCCTGCTCCCAGCCCTCCATTACGGGACCTGTAGACGGGTAGCCTTCCCATTGCTCGGTATGCCATGCAAATTGATTGCAATATTTTGAGAGGCCAAGAAGACTATGATCATTGAAATTTGACCCTCAGCTATTTTTAAGCGTTTGATTGAGATAGCAACTCATCCAGTTCAGCCCAGATTGGCCAGATAAGATTTCTCTTACTCGGGATATTCTTCTTACGCATGGCAGAGGCTAGCACATCCATGCACTCGGCTTGCAAAATCAAGTGCTGCAGCAGAAATATACAGAAATTTAGAACACATATAAAAAAATATAGATAAATATGTATTGTAATCTGCAAAGGGAGAGCTGGTCATGCTCTGCTAGGCTTTGGGCTCTAACATTGAGAGAAATGACACAGTATGATCAAGGACATGAATTGCTCATTGATTTTTAGCGCCAGCTTAACTATCCATTCCAATTGATTTTAGCCCAGCCGGGTTATACGAGTTATGACACTTTTAATGCATCTTCTGTATGGCAGCTCACTACTGACAGAGAACAAATTTCGAAGCACACAGGAGGGAGAAAAAAAAATGTTGATATGTAAAACAACTTGCCAAAACATGCGAGTTGTTTTCTCTCTATCTTTTCTCTCTCTTTAGCCCTCTCGCACCCAGTTCCTGGTTGGGAAATATGCACATCATAAAAAGTGTACTTCAGTCTCTAATTATTGGGATATGTCAGTATTTTCACCTGAGAAAACCTTTGCTGATTATAAAATAGAGGCAACGTGATATAAGTCTGCCGCGATGTTAATTATAGCACATAGCTCCTCTTTGTGAGCCAGTGAGAAAGTGCAGAACATTCTAGGTGCACAGGAACCAAATAAAACCTTTACTGCCTCAACATGCACACCACATACAGTATACATTTCAGGCTGAGAATATACAGAGCCTGCTTACCAGAAGTGAATCAAGTTTCCACCAAACCTGTACAGGAATTGGGGCCAAAACTTAAAAATGCTAAATATTTTACATGAAAACAGCATTTTTCTATTGTACTAATTTACTATGAACCCACCTTTTTTAAAAATCAGTCTATTATTCTTAGCGAAAATCATGGAATAAATTCAATTTCGTGGATAATTCTTAATGTATCTCTTCTCTATCAGTGGTATTATATCATTTGCATCAATTATTAATTAAGCCTGGGTTTAGTGAAATAAGAGATAATGTGATACATGTGATCCAATAGATGGGCTAAATGTCATCTGTCACAGAGAAACACGTTAAAATAGAGGCCCGCTTTCCTGTGTGGGCTCGGCTTTCACCCTGGGGAGGGGAGATTTCTTTTACTTCTGCAAAATACCGCTTTCAAATATCACAAAGTCTATTACGGTGCACTCATTTTAACCCTATTGGTTCAAGAACCTATTAAGTTCGAAGGACAATTCGTTCTGTTATCAAGTCGGGTCAGATTGCAGACCGAACTGAAACCCTAAATTTCAGAACTAACATCTTCCCTTCTCTCGTCCCACCTGAGACATCATACCTTTTTATTTCCCATACTATGCCAGTGGCCTAATGAGAGGTTAAATGCAGATTTCAGTGCAAATGGGACATGGCTAGTGTCTTTCCAGCACAGTGAGTGGAAGTAGCCACCAGCGCTGCGTCTATGAGAGTGTCAGATTGTTTGAGTTAGGATGAAAGACAGGCTCCCTGTTAAAGCTGCAAGAGCTTTCAGCCATGCACTTGCTTCTCTCGGCACCTCATTCATGCTGTGGCCATTGAGAGCAAACTGCACATTGATTCATTTCATCCTCGATGACAGGCTGTATGTGGGGAACATGATTTAATTATTCTGTATATGATGTCAGTGAAAGCAGAAGTTAGATAAAACGAACAAAACATCCATTTGGAAACATCTGGGGACATCCTCAATTGAAAAAAAAAAATTAAATAATAAATTCCACACATACATATAAATAATAATGTGAACAATGTAATATAAAATGATAACTAATAATTTAATTATTAATTTATATAATTAATCATTTTAATAAACATAATAAGCATAAACATAATAATAAGCATAATAAGCTACAGTATTTACTGTACATAACAAGCTTTAGTAATTATAGTTACCTTCATTTAAAACAATAGAAGTCCACAAAAGTAAATGAGTGTGCAGTACAAATACTTCAAATATTTGCAGTGCTTGAAATATCTAAGACATCATATCTTCTTAAATCATTATAAGGGTGTTTTAACCCCTTAACTGTCACTCCCATTTTTAAACATAGACTTGAAAAGTGCACAATCCAAACTTAAATTTTTATAATTCATGAATTCACAAAACATTTTGAAACATGATATTGATGTACCATTTTCATGGTAATGCAATGTCTGATTTTAAAATGGGTTTCAAAGGATGAATTTTCAGATTTTAAGTTTTCAGTTGATATATAATTTCTTTTTTTTTTTTTAAAGTGTGATATAGAAAAAGGCAACAAATTATAATTTACTTTTTTTTTGACAAAGGTCAGAACTCCTGTTATGATTACTTTTCCTACATAATTTTAACAAAAAAACAGTGGTAAAATATCTATTTAGGAGTCTTAGACCTTTCCAATGATATATAGGTTGTCTTGATTAGATTGGGATTTAATTGTAATATAGTGAAGTAAATTTAGGCATCCCGTATACGACACAGTGACAGTTAAAAGGTTAAATATTTAAATGTTTTTAAGTGTAACAGTGTACAATAACTATGGCCTTCCGATTACTGTTCTTTCACAGGCACATACACTTTTTCTGAAAACACAAACAGTAAAAAAAAAAACAAAAAAAAAAACATGAACACCCTCCAGCATTATTGACAATGTGATAATTCTCATTTGAAAAAGTGACTTCGCACTTGTGCGTGTGCTTTGCATGACAACATAATTACAATATTTCACTTTTCCTGTTGATTCACTCTATTTGTGCACAGCTATGATAGAGCCAGCACAATCTGTCTGCCAGTTACAACAGCAATGAGACACGTCATGGAAAACTTTATGATCTCATGTTCCTGTTAATCAGGGTTTGAAAAAAGCGAAGTCCTTCACTCCTATTTACCTAAACCAGCTCACTTTGTGTAGCATTATTTTATGGGTTTGTTGTTCTAGTGTGAGGTATTATAACTTTGCATTCTTTCCCAAGGTCAGCTGCTGGCGTGACAAACACAATATTTGCTTATGGGGCTTTTCAGGTCAGTTCTATTATATTTACATCAAATAATTTTTGATAAAGGATGTAAAAGACCTATAAAACTGTACCATAAATGGGAGAGGTGTAGTTGAGAAAAAAGTACAAAAGATCAACAGCCCCCCCCCCACCCTCTTTTTTTAATATCTTTGACACGTTGACATTTTTTTGCTGAACCTTGCCAAGCAATGCACCTAAACTAGGCCAACAAAGTGGGCACCAGCTCTTGTTTCTACCCAAAGTACCTGTCTCTTATCTCTACAGCTCTATAATCACTTAACAAAGACTCGGGCATTTGCACAAATTAAAACATCAATAATGCACGAGTGCTTTTCAGTTTCTGCCACACACACCCCAGTGCTGGGGTAGCAGTACTCTCTCAAAATGTGCCACACTCTCGCCCCGAGAGACCTCAAATCCAGTACCAATCCACACCCCCTTGACTCGGGAGGGGGGAATTAAACGCAATAGACGATTGGGGGAGGGATTATTTTTTAAGAATGAGGGAAAGTGGCGCTTCAGTGTAAACAGCCAACACCCTTGAGTGGTGTACTTCCATAAACAACATCACCACGGCATGGCCACCATTTGTCATTAGCGGTCTCGTTGCGAACACAGACAGCTTTAATTCAGGCCAGGGATTCTGCCCTATCTTTACATATCTAAATCGGCAAAGGCTAGTCTCTTATTTACAGGGATGAGAGCAACCAAACCATCATATTGTGATGAAATATTGCATGTTAAATATGCTTAAAAGGGGTCAAAACAAGTCCACTATGGGAGAAAAGAAAGAGAGGAAGGGTGGAGGAGAAAACAGTAAAAATTAAAGGGTCCGAAGACGGAGCCAGGAGGTGTTCTATACGAGACGGTCCGCTAGGACATTAATCTTGTCCCCCATCTTCACATACTATCCACATATCTCCCAGAATGTATAGTCTATACCTTAAATAGGAGATAACCATTCAAATACTGTAGGATTTGTAATGTGTGTGCTTGAGCCAAATGTGCATATTTGTGAACATTAAACATTCCTTCTATTGGCAAAAAGATGTCAAAGACAGACTAACTCACTGAGATTCACACACACACAGAGACACACACACACAGGCTTTTAAGATGACGCATTACAATTAAGTTGCTTTATTTTTCCCAAGTATAATATTTTATATTTTTTTCTAAACAGATTATTTCATGTTCAGAGCTAATTTATCATTATTTCCTAGTTTTTCTCTCTTCCCGTTACCCTTGCAAACAATCCCCTTGTTAGCAAACTGTTAAGACAGGCGCTTGGTACACAAATTGCGCTCGACCAAGCGAATTTGTTTTGCAAGGATGACCTGTTTAATCATCTCATTTTCTTTTGCGGACGTTTATTCATCTGGTTTCCACGGTTACAGAGAACATTAAGGGGCTACAGTAATAAGGCTGGAGAGTCAAACAGGTAATAAAAAAATTAACGCCATTTTCCAGCAGCCGAGGACGGTCTCTGAAATGAATCAGGGGAGAGGGGAGCGCACACGCAGGTGAAAAGGGGCCTCCAATATTTCCAAACAATTAAGGGCCGGGCTGGTTATTTCACTCTGTAGAGAAGCTCAAATGGGCATCCAATGGACACGACACTTTCAGAACAATCAGTGCTCGGCTGTTTTAAAGTCATAATGTTCCCTTATTTATCGTGATACTCTGATTACTTATCAAGACAATCAAATCCAACTGAATTACGATTATTAAAATTTCTTCCCTCCATTCTAAGATAAGATTACTGTTAGCTGCAAAAATACAGTTATAGAAACATGTTGTAAAACTATAGATTTAAAATGAAATCTATGTATTTAGATAAAAATGTATAAATATAAATGTATTTTTTTTTTTTTTTTTTTTTTGCAGATTTCCTTATCACAAAGACTATGTAAAATACATTTTTGGAAATTATTTTTGGCCCTTTTTTAAAGCCTTCCAAATCACTACAGAAGGTAATGTCTCTCTCTATCGCCATCGACTTTGACAAATGTTGCCCCTTTGCACCAACCAATGAGTCTGACTATAAGCCAAATATAGAAAATTCCGGCACAATAGGCAGGACAGGTGTTGGAACCCCTCTGAAAGGATCTGGCCTCAGTAACTGAGACTAACAAAATCCAAATATGGTATTCAAGGATAGCAGCGTACAGGCAAAATAAACAATCCTTTAGCATTCTCTATCTCTCCCCTATACCTGCCTTATGCTTTCAGACAATCCACACATACCATTGAGCTACACCACAGATTGCATAATGTTAGATCTAAAGGAAAAAAATAAGTTGCAAAAAAAAAAAAAAAAACTCTGGGCAGACTTGAACAGGTATTTTCATTCTATTTCTGCTGGTTGTGCATGCCGTAACATGGCATTTGTCGTGGTTTGCGCAGTGCTGGAAAATATCTACATCATGCTGGAACACTATTTAATGAAGGCTGCCTTCAACAACCCAACATGCCCTTTTATTCATTACTCAGTGTGTATGAAGAGATGGACATAAAATTGCACAAATAATAGCACAAAAGCCTTGTGTCAGGTGTCCTCATTTGCCACAGTGCTTACACAGGGTTTGACTCATTTCGTAAGTTTTGTCGTTCCAAAAATATACAGTGGCTGCAAAAAGTCACTTTTTGACACTTACAATGTGTGAATGTCACTGCATTAGATAACAAATTATCAATGCAAATGGAATCTGCTAACAAATGATTCTATAGCTTTTCTTAGAGGTAACTTTACTTTTCTGAGACATTTTTGTAATTACTTTTAACCAACTGGTGTCAAGGTGATTTTTAGTATGATTTTTAGAATTTATATATATATATTCAATATATAAATAACATAGAGCTTTATAATTTGAAACTTAATATTCATTTCACTTGTAAAGAGTGATTATTCCATCAATAAAATAAAAGCAACTTTTTCAGCTTTGATATGTTTGTATGTATGCATATTTAAAATGCACAAGATTTAATTTAATATTTTGTCAAGGTCATTCAGACAATTTGAAGTAAGCATATAATATAAATTCAATATTTTAAAGTAATCAAAATAAAAAAATAAATAAAGAAATTAATAATTAATTAAAAATTTATAATTAAATAATAAGTACAATAAAAATTAACAAAAACAATTTTTTTTTCATTAGCTCTATGTCTTGCTAGTTGAAGCAATTTAAGGATGCCAAATCCACACCTGTCATCCAGACAGTTCCAATGAGCAAGAGCAGGCAGTCGGTTTCACACACAGACTAAGGGTATGAAACTAGCACAAAGGCCAAA
This sequence comes from Cyprinus carpio, assembly GCF_018340385.1. NCBI lineage: Eukaryota > Metazoa > Chordata > Actinopteri > Cypriniformes > Cyprinidae > Cyprinus > Cyprinus carpio. Next base: position 164,366 of record NW_024879255.1, read on the forward strand.
GAGACACCTTAGCCTCCCCCCTTTGGTCTTAACAAAAGTCTGGGGCTGGGACAGAACAGCCTTGAGTCCTAAAACTGCTCTTGTAAAGGCAGAAATCCCCAAAAGTGGACACACAGAAGAGTCTAAAAAAGCTCTAAGCTCTAGCCATGAGACTGCCAACTGCTCTGTTAACAGCCTCTCAACAGGAGTGGGTCCAAAGAACCATGTAATCCTATCAACTTGCAGAGTAAAAAAAAAAAAAAAAAAAATCAGTCAAACAGCAAACTCCCGAGCCCCCTTTTGCACTCTCTTGTTCTCTCTCTCCGCTCGGTTTAGTGTGTAGGCTGTGACAGAATGCAACAGCTGGGCTTCAGATTTATCATGCACAGACTGTAATTATTGCTGCTGCTGCTGCCTGCTACTGACCCAAGTGAATAGAATGTCACAGGCAAAAGCACACACAACCAGAGGATTCACGGCAGGGGAGGTTTCGAACGCAAGCACCCCTTTTTTGCAGTCAATTACCAGAGAGGACAGGATATCAGCTCTGTGGCTCTCTAATGCAAACAATCTCCGAGGAAAAAAGGCAACAGGGAAGACGTTCATTTCCTTTGCTTATAATTGGGAGAATAAAAAAAAAGTGAGGATTGTCTTTCAGGAAAAAAAATTAAAAATCAGCAAATAAGTGAATATTTTCATGACTGAGTAGATAAGAGGGAACTTGCTAATTCCACACGATAAACTTCAAGAGATTAATGCAACATGCACACGGTGTAGAGATTTCACACAAGACCACCAGAAAAGCAGTGATCTAATCTTATCGCCCACCCCACCCCATGTGACCTGTGTGTTTAGGTCCGAGATAAGGAACTAAAGACTGCTAGCGTGCAGGCACCCATCCATCAGCTCGGGCCAATCGGTCCCTTAACTGCAATCCAGCTGCCGTTCTCCAATCCTGCCAGACTAAAGGAACTCGTCAGAGTGGCAGAAGCCTGTAGCTGCACTCAGCCGTCAAGAGCGGGTCGCGGTAGCCTCTCTAACAACCCTGACTGAAACCTGCCTACAGGGTTGTTCACACCTTAAAGACCCCTGCCACATTTAAAAGGATTAGTCGCCACATTTTTGTACCGGCTTAATCTTCCTTTCAGACAGCATAATAAGGGAGCGCCGATAAGCGGAGCATGCAAATTTTCATTCGAGGCCATTGGAGCTCAAGCTTTCAGACAAACAGACTAAAGTCTTCCACACTTTGCTAATTGCTTCTTCATATTCTTCTTTTCCCCTCTTATATGCCATATCAGCTGCCGCAGATTATTTGTCTTTGCATGAAATTAGAATTTCATGTGGAAGATCATAAACGTGAAATGAAGCCATTCTGCTAGGCCCTGTGTAGAGGAAGACCTTTCCACAACTTTTCTAACCATATGTGTTAAAAACAAGAAAACTCAATGTTGTATCGCACACTGAAAGGGGGGAAATACGGATCATAAAATTCTCAATCGTGTGGCACATTTGTTTGCAAAAGGTGAGGTAGATAGCGCAAGATAGCAGCACTATGTGAAGTTTTTTTTTTTTTTTTTTTTTTCCTTGTGAGATGCAAAACTTAAACCACATGCCCCGTGAAGCACCGGTACCTTGATAGTAATACCTTGTCCCTCTCTTTGTATAGTTGACTTTTGTTTTACTCAAATTATACACACAACTTACCTGAACTCTATGTTCATAACTGGATTTGCTTACAGCAAGGCAAATTACATTCTTGGAAATTATATCATTACGCAAATAATATTCCAGCTTATTCACTAAGACATCATACTGTGATGTATTTGTTTACATTAATATGGAAAACCTTATCCAGTAGTATCCTATTTAAATAAAATTAATAATATTTAATATATAATTATTTACATTTATTATACAGCAAAATTATACAATTACAAAACCTAAGTTTTAATTAGGGTCTGGTGTCTGCATGAATGCACAGGAGGAGAACAGAGACCTCATAAGCATCATGTTCACATGCCTAGAGATTGATCCGTTCCTGTATTAGCCTCCGTTATCGGTTTGCCCGACTGTGAGCTCGGGGACTGTTGGAGTATTAGGATGACAAAGTTCATTTTGATGGTGGGGGACCAATGACTGATCAGGAAACTCAAGCTAGACTCAGTCGCCCTCTCTCTGTCATTTCTTTGCTTTTTTTAATTCATAAGACAGACATATATAAAATGAAACACAGTAAAAATACATCTACTATTGCAGTTAAATCTACTGTATATTGTACTGATTATTATAAATAACAAACTATACTATTTATATATTAACTTTGATAATTATACTGTGTTAAAGCTGCATTTTGTTTAAAAAAAATTATGTGTATGAGCTATATGGATTCAACATTTAAATAAATACAGCTACATAAAAATAATTTAGCAAATTTTTTTTTTGCCATGTTTTTAATATTAAAAACAAAACTACAAATTAACAAAAAAAAATTTTTTTTTAATTTAAATAATTTTTGTTTCAAACGACTCAATGTACAAAATGCATTTTAGATGTCCTTCTAAAAGGAGCTCACCTTTCTTCAGTCATCTGTGCATGTCATCAATTATAGATTAGAATTTTAAGAATATGCATGAGTTGACATGGCAACACTGATCACCAGCCCTTCACTAAAGAGCGCTCTTGCCTCTCTCAGCGGTCGGGTGTGCCGAGGGTCCCTCAGGAAAAATAAGCATAAAAGGGGTTAAATGTGATGCCTAGCATCCTCTGCCCCTTTAATGTCCCCCCCTTCCGAATGTACTTCAAAACTCTGTTAATCTGCAAGCACACAACATTCCCATTAGCATAGCCCAGCCCCCTCATAAAAATTCCAGCTAGTTTAATTAAAAAATGTAAATTTACTGTCATCCGAAGAGCTGCAGAATTAGGACAGCAACAGCCTTTTTTATTGCTTAAGACATCAAATTGATTCGGTTGTTGCTAAATTGTGATAAAGGTTATTGAGGGCTGCAGACCTTGGGTTGTTTTTTCCTCCTCATTTGATCCTGTTTTGCAGATGAGTGGTAAAGGTGCTCAGAGTGGACAGAGGCTAAAACTGCTTTCGCTTGCACAGAATAATAAAAAAAAAGAATAAATGCTGGAGTAATAAAATAACTCCAGTCATCTGAACAGAGGGCATGCAGCAAAATGACAACGATTCGAAAAAATCTAGGGTGTGTCTCATTTAGAATAGAACAGAAAGCAAACTGTTATCCTGTTTAAAAACAAAAAGTTTAAAAGTTTCTGATAAATATGACAATTAATCTGAAGCCACTTCTTGAAGTTCATGAGATGCTCTTTAAAAGAGGCAACAATAACATTTATTTTCACTTAGTTTAATTTCATCTTTCACCATTTATCTTTTAGAATAAACAGTGTTCATTAGTGTCAAGAAAAAAAAAATCTTTCTTGCCTGAGGACAAGACATGAAGATATAATATCAATAACTCGGTAAAATTATTGTTTGAATTTTCAGTTATGACAAAATCTACTTTTGGCACTGGAAAAATTCACCAATGTATGTGTGTATTTATTTTGCAAGCTAAAAAAACTAATTGCGTTTTTATTATTATTATTATTATTATTATTATTATTATTATTATTATTAGTTAAACAACCACCCCTATTTCAAAACTTAAAAAAAGTGAAATTTTGAAAACAAGTAAAAAATGTATGTTTTAATTTTATATAAAATATATATTTTTAAAATTAAATAAACATAACAGTTACACACCACAATATATAATCAAATAAATGTCAAAGTGACGTCTAAAACTCTATCTAAACAGCATCGAGTAAAACACATCAAAAGCCAAGCAAACAAGTGTGTGAATAAACACTACAATTCTGGCCTAAATTAAAAACTATTAATAAAACAAATACATTGAATTTTCCAGGAACTATATTTTAAGACTAAACTGAAATAGAAATCTAACTCAAACTCAAACTCAAACCACACAATGCTAAAACAGCAGCATTTATTTCAGGAACTATTTATTTCAATTTCTGATTTTATAGAAGTATCTGAAGCTCCAAAAGCCGGATTATTTGGTAATGAAATTAGGAAATAGGATGGGACAGTATGACTGATATCAATTTCATAAGATCCCTAAACGGAGGAACAAGGAAAACGGAGAGGGATATCATCTGTTCTGTGTGCCCTTACATGTGTCAAAACAACATTACTACAGCATTTTGTTTACTCAGTCCCCTTGGCAACAAACCCCTAGGCCACACCAGTCACTTCACTAATATTTTGACATGCCTATGTATGTTTATGCCACATCGGTGCCTCCATAAAGTTATATCAACATCAAAAAAAGAAATAAAAAAAATCCCCTGACCTCAGACAAACATGACTGCTTTAATAAACACAGATGTGTGAGTTTCAAACATCGCCGAATGCCTGTAGGTAAGACTGATACACCACGTCTAAATAACAAATAAACTCGTCTACTTCCAGGTTTAAAATGAAAGTAGTCTACTTAAATTCTTCCCCTCCTGAGAGGCATGAGTAAAGTAAGAAAAGAAAACACGGGACTCAGGGACAGAGTGATCGCATTAAACACTGCCATCTTCTCACGGCTTGTCACACAGTTATAAATAAAGGTACAGTAAACTCACAGCAACGATACGCGGCACTTAAAACAAGAGCAACTTCCCTGTTCAAGACATATTTTATATTAAAACACTCACCTATGGACACTCACATTCACACACACACACACACACAGAAAGGTTAGAGAGGAGGGTCACTTACCATATTCAGGGTAGTCGAAGTTAAATCCTGTCAAGCATGTAACTTTCATAATATTACTGAAATCTGTTTGAAAATCATCAGATGTAAGCTGGTCTGTGAGAAAAGGAAAAACTAAAAAGAAGTTGACAATAAGCGCCTTTTCTGGTCTCAATCATGTACTAAACTCCTTAGCATGTAATCTGTCAATAGTTTGTAGCAGAGATAATGCCGGCTGCCACGAGTGAGGTTGATTGGCAGCTTGGCTTGGCCCCTCCCTCCTGTGGTTTGACGGGAGGTAGGTGAGAGAATACAGAGCCTGCCCCTTTCTCGACCGCTCCTCCTGCCTCTCTCTCACTCTCTCTCTCTCTCTCGGTCTACGGTTCTGCTCCTGTACAAGCGCACACACACACCAAGCAGTTGGCGATGTCTGAATAGGCAGATAGGAAATTACAGCAGTGGAGGAACCTGAGCACACTTTTTTCCTCCCCTTAGTGGGCTGGCCTTCCCATCTTTGGGCTCTTCTAGCCTTTCAAGTCTCTCGGGGAGGAGCCTTCCATGATTCCATGAAAATGAGGAGGGAGGGAAAACTCAAAGGCTTTAGAGAAAATATCAAGCTCATTAGATATATCAGTCGGACATTTTTGCATGTGATTCTGATGATAACAGCACGCCCATTTTAAAATGAAAAAAATGTGTTCTGGTTTTTGTTTATCTCATGTTGTGGGAAAGACCCTCTCTGGCCTACTGTACATTTGACTATCGCAGTTCATTTTATGAGTGTTACTTACTGAAAACAGGAAGTTTGGCGGAATATTGCAAAAAAAAAAAAAAAAAAAAAAAGATACCAGCAAATTTACGTGTAAAACTAAAGTGGTTATGTAAAAGAAAAAAGGCTAAGATCAGTTACATTTTATTGCATATTTTAAGGTTTCCTCATAAAAAAAAAAATAAAAAAAAAATCTAGTATTGAAGAGTGCTCACATGGTGAAGTAACCTTATCCTCGGAACAGTTGGTTGCATATTACGAGGAAGGGGGAAAAAAAACCCTACATGTCCCATCCCCCGTTCCCTTCTTCTCCCTCCCTTTTTCCCTCCTTCTCTTCTTCATTCATCTTTGCCTGCTCTCTGTGTGCTTGTCCCTCTGATAAGGTATCAGTTTTCATTGCAATTTCAGGTGAAATGATAAACGGCAGCCGTTACCAGGTGACAATGAATACTTTATAAGACAAAGCCCTTATTTGCCTGGCAGTTTCTTCCGCTGTGGCATGCAAAAGCGCACCCGGACAGCATATTTTCAGCATATTTCTATCTAAACACAGACGACTTTGGAAATATTTTCATTTGCAACTTGAATCGCAAATAATATGACTAAACAACAGGCAAGAAGTGCCAAGTTTTGGCCAACACAAAATGAGTTTAATTTCTTGAAAGCACTGAGAAATAAGCCCAATAAAAAGGGGAAATGCATATTCTGGGTACTGTCTCATAACTGTGAGAAATGAGTCAATCACAAGTTCCTGTTTGCAAACTGTTACATCTCATTTGTGAGCATAAAACAGGTTTTGGTTGATTTAGTGATTATACGGATGACTCATAAAGCAACAATGGCAAAATGTTCCCACCTCAAACTCAATAATCCAAAAGGGAAGAGCAGTCAGTCATTAAATATCTTCAAGACGTTATGGAGAAAACCCTAAACATGCAAAATATCAGCAGACGCACCACACCTATCGATCACTGCCAACATCATAAAAGTTTTGCAACAAAACAACATAATGCCACCTTTATGCACGGGACATTTTTGAATTAGTACAGCAACACGTGTCGAGGGCATTCAAAGCGCTGACTGGACACCGTAACAAGACGCACAACGAGCGCGCACCGTTCCAGCGGAATGCTTTGTACGGTAGGGAACGGCCAGTGTTCGCAAACCATTTTTCTTTTCGCTGCCATTTCTGTTTCTCGGAGAGGAGCTGAATGGCGTTTGATGTGGCCCATTATGATGGTATGCTTAGGGCATGGGGGTAAGCGGGGAGGGGGGACTGTGACATGGCAGGGCTACATCCGTCAAAGGGATGCAGGGGCCAGACGTTTAGCTGCCCCTGACCGCGCACTCCAGGAGGGGCTGGTCTGATGTCCGCCCGCTCCAAGCGCCTCGCTCCGCCGGGACAAAAGCCAGCGCCCAGTTGAAAGATGTGAATTGAGGGGCTTTTGTGCCTAGGGCCCAGGGCCATGCGGAGTGAGAAAACTGACCTTTGCTGGGAGTTAGATTGTGTTTGAACCCTCTCGCTCTCTCAACCAGTGGGACGGCACAGACTGAGTGGACGACTGTGAGACGCATCACAAAAAAGAAAACGAAATAAAAAAGATGGAAAAGGGAGCATCATCACCATCATCATCATTATCTCCTTGGCCTGAAAAAGAAGCTTTCCCACAGAGGTTTAAAATAGAGTTTTTTTTCCCGCTCAAATCTCAATTGTGAAATTGACAGGAAATTGAATATGACAAATCTGGAGTCTAGTGCAGTGGCTTGAAAAGAAGGCCTGAGAAAGCATTTGCCCTTGTTTTGTTCTAGTGAAGCCTGTGATGTTGGATATTATTCCCCCTCACGTCTATTTGGATAGCATTATATATTTATTTTTCCTAGGGTAAACGTATTGCATACCAAAATGTGGGCATATCTCCAAAAGGAGCGGTCAGAAGTTACTTATCATAAACTAATTGGCCGACTTGTGGTGGTGATCTTTATAATGAAAATCTCTTTATTAAATTAGCCATATCATCATTTTTCAAACAAATGAAAATGCACTTGGGGGAAAAAAAAAGAGGTTAAAGATGTTCCAGGAGCAAAGAAAGGTGCACATCTATCTAGTGGTAGGCTGACATGTCCAGTTCACTTAAAAAACATTACTTAAAAGTCTAAACATTTGTCTTGACGCAGCTTTCATCCCCTGCCTCCCATCATTACATTTCAGTATCTCTCCCGGATGCAGACAGTCATAATGTAATCTTCCTAATTTCAGTCTCTCGCAATCTGGTTTTAAAAGGGAATGAGAGAAAGGGCCACATTTCTGAAGGCCCTGACCATAATCATTTTTAGACAGATAGCTTCTCCCATCGCAGATGAGCAAATATTTGTAAACTAGCTATCTAATGGAAAATTAGAGCGAAATTAGAGCGAAATTCACGACAGAGAAATCTGATTATCTCTAATTTTATTATGCCATCTTAGCCCACACAGCATATTTTTGTAGAGTTTTTTCCATAAATACCTATGCCAGGGGTCCCGGTAATCAAATAAAATTGAAATTCATCTCCCCATTAAATTCAATTAGATGCAATTTCAAAAGCCTATCAAAGATTTTAATTACTAAATTATAAAAGTCTCTAAAGCCAAATTGGGGAAGAAAAAAGTACATCTCTGCATTGGAGGGGGCAGGAACATAAATATAAATAAATGAACGTGATTCAAAATAAAACAAGCAGAGGAAATTGTCGATCCAAAAAAGATACCTGATGGAAAATGAAATTAACCGAGCAGAGGCCTTATTCAGCGGCTCTGGGTGGAAGAGTGACGTGCAGCCAGGACGAAAGACTCCTGGACCAGAGGAAATGAACTTAGCTGAGGTACGCTCTGCTTCTAAACGTCTGCCCTCCGAGTTATTAAGCCATAATTGGCTAATTGACACCTTAATTTCATTTATGGGCTCCTGCATTGAGGAGTCAACCTCTGGGTATGGGAGGTGGTTCCATGAAGAGAGCAGCGAGCCAGTATCCTGTGTGCAGGTGGATCCGAGCCCTCTTCAACCCCCAGGACGCCACAATCACGAGTACAATAATTAAATGGCAAAGGGAAACATACTGACTGAGCAAAAGCTTGTGGAATACACTAAAATCCTCCGTACCTGCTAACGATGACAGCTGCGGGGATTCAATCGTGCGTGCACAACCAATATCCTTGCAACTTGCCTCATTGGGCATCAATTTGTTTCCCTGCGATAATTCTTTTTGCTAGAATATGTGATAAAGGCTGTTTTTCTAGGTGATGTGAAATGCGCCGTTTAAATTATGTTTACCCCCGAAAAGCTTGGTATATCATAAAACAAATTCATAAACAGTAAATTTGCAGCGGATTTACGGATGAACGGGTTTCAGCACGCCGTGCCGTAATGCGTAGGACTGACTATTTTAAAGTGACATCAAACACTGCTGCTACCTTTCCACAAAAGTGCTCCAATGGGACAGTAGAGGGGGTCTCGGTCACCTACTAGGCCTGTTTCCCAGCCACCCCCCCCTACTCCACACCAGTGGGCGGCGGCTAAAACAACAGCACAGCAGCCTGGGAGGGACTACAAAGCTCCATCTGAAAGGACACCTGCTGCTGCCTTTATTCACTTAACGCTCTTTAACTGCTCTCTGTGTTTGTTTAAAAGCCCATATCCTAAAAAGGACAACCTTCAGGCACTGGATTGGGCGATGATGAATTAGATAAATATTGGGCATTAATTGTTGCTAGACAAACATCTCGCCGTCTGAGAGAGAGAGAGAGAGAGAGGGTGTGGGGGAGTGCGGCTTCTGGAAGACTCTGCCGATGCAGAGTCGAAATCCGATAGAAGAGGCTCGGTAAATATTACTAAACTGAAACTTTAATCTGCTTTTTTCCACACTCAAGCTGGCTGGGTATTAAAGCTAATCTTTTTTTGTGTGTCATATGGTGGAAGATATGGATGGAGCTAATTTTTAGAGACAAATCTGATATTTGTCAACTGGTTGAAAAAACCTAGGGATTTTCCACTAATCCTCCCACGGATATGAAGGCGCGTTAACAGCAAAATGCAGATGGTGTGGAGTGCTCAGCACCCAGCCCAGGCCCGAGCTAGCCTCGGAACGACAAACTGCAACCTGTGCTAAAGCGCAAAGTGGCTAGTGTGTTATTCTACGTTGCAGTTTTCTCGCTGTTTATTCTCTAGTTTGCCTGGCTACTTCCTCTGCAATTATTAAAAATGCAACACTGAGCTAACTTTACAACTCTTTCTTTTTCTAATATGGAGATAAGGGGGAAAAAAATAATTTAAAATGTAGCATAAATCTTTAAGGACGCCAACTGCAAACCCACTGGGTAATTTTCTTGTTCACCTTTACAAATGAAACTCGTTCCTTTCCTCTGTATACTTTTGAAAACTTTAGAAAGTAAGGAATGTTGTTTCAGCAGTGGACCAAAATTTTGATTAAGGATTACAAAACATGCACCAATGAATTGTTCAAAATAAGACCAGGAACATAGTTTAGATAGATAGATAGATAGATAGATAGATAGATAGATAGATAGATAGATAGATAGATAGATAGATAGATAGATAGATAGATAGATAGATAGGATGATAGATAGATAGATAGATAGATAGATAGATAGATAGATTTTAAAATCTCAATCTATCTATCTATCTATCTGTCACAGAGTTTCAAGTGCAGTCCACTAAAAAGGCAGTTCATTATGACTTCACTGAAGTATTAGAAAAGAAACAATCTACAAATAGAACTGTTCAGGAGGAAATGAGACTTTAAAGCTCTATTTAAGGAACAGTGCCAACATGGCAGTTCACATAAAGAAAAGGCTTTTTAAGAAGTTAACCACTACCCTTCCTCAGATGAGAGGCCCCTTATGAGCAACTGAGACTGAGACAGAAAGAGAAGAACAAAAGCTGATTCATCATCAGTCGGACAGACAGACCTGAGATCAGCAAAGGTGTGAGGTAGAAAAGCCTGTCACTCCACCAGGAGGAACAGACTACAGTGATACATGTTACCAATTCTCCTAATGTTCTTTTTTTTTTTTAAGTCAAAAATGGATCCAAAGCAATCCAAGCCTTTCATTCTGACCACAAACATGCATTAACAATCTCTAACCTCCAATATTTTAAAGAAGCTGTATGAACAGGCACAAATGTTCTGCTGAACTTATTCATCTTCTTTCGTACACTTTGTCAGCAATTGTTAGTATTTTATTCAACGTTTTTTTTTTTTTTTTTTTTTTTTTATGGAACAGGTTAGCTTGTAATAAAATTACTTATTTGCTGCTTTTTAAAGAAACAACAAGTTGGATAAAATAAAAAATAAAAGCATGGTAGAAGTGACTTATTTGTAGCACAAATGCTTGTTGAAACTAGTAAGCATTGCTGACATCTATTGATCAGTCCGACTGTGAGCCGAAAAAAGTTTATATCATAGGCACAGTGAAATTCAGCATTATTTTACCCTTCAGAGATGCTTTTGCATTCATCTGTAAAAAAAATAAATATATAAATCTAGAGAAAGAAGCGGGGGGTGGGGGGTGATGGGGTGGGAGCTCACTAAAGCTCTTTTGGTGTAATTGGCTGAACAGCAAGGGCAGCAGAAAATTTTACAGGCAGGCGACAGTGTGAAGGGGACTCGGTCACTGCATGAACACAAAGCCCTCAGTACTAGCTGGCTCCACTCTAGCCTGGATTTTAACCACTGGCTTGGCACTGGGATCTTCCAGTGCTGGCCCACCTACACTAAACGGAAAGCACTACAGACTACCGACATGTAGTACTGAACAGTTTTAAAGGAACAGTTCACTCAAAATAAATAAATAAAATATAAATTAAATAATTGCTGTTCCTTTAGAATTTCTATTAATCAGAGAATCCAAAAAAAAAAAAAAAAAAAAATGAAAAGCATGTTTTCAACAAAAATATTAAGCAGCACAGCTGTTTTCAATATTGATAATAATTAAATGCTAAATCAACAACATATTAAAATGATTTTCAGAAGGATCAGCTATTTTTAAATTGTAATAATATTTCACAATATTTACGGTTTCTATTGTATTTTTGATTAAATAAATGCAGACTTGGTGAGCATAAGACACTTCTTAACAAGAAAAATCTTACACCATATTTGTAAAAAAGACGTTGTAATTCACTGAAAGCCTTTATTCTAGTTCTCCTTGGCATGTTTCATGAGAAAAGTAGCAATGCTTGAAATAATCTCTCTTTTGATTTAAAATCCTTAAAATGAATCAACTAATTCAGTTTTGGTCTGAATGATTCATTCACTTTCATACTGATTCATCGACTGTGGTTAGCAGGTAACTGAAAAGGTTGTCAATGAAAATCAGCATTTGAATTTAGTATATTAGTCATATGGACTACATTTATGATACTTTTTTTTCCAAACCAGAATGCTCCCAGTTCATTGTAACTGGCATGGAAAAAACAATCAGTACTTTATTAAAAAGCATTCTCCTATTGTACTGCAGAGAACAAAAAAACTTAAACTGGTTTGGAACAACATGAATAAATAATGACAGAACTGTAATTTTGGTGTGAACTATCCCTTTAACATGACAAACAGTGACATGAAGCCAAAAATCCTTAACAGAAACCAAGCAAATCCAATCAAATTGTAATGGAGGGCAACGGTGGAAGTAAAGCTGTCATGGGTGGGCCCAAAAATTGGCCTAACTTGTCACAGAGGTGCCTCTTTCAACACCAACCATCTTGAGAGGATAGAGAGGATAACACTTGAAACCTCACAGCTTTATCTCACCCGCTGATTTTCCATAAAATGCCGGGCCAGGGAACCAGGCCATGTGACCGCCATGTAAGGTCAGGCAAACGGGGGTAGAGCGGTGGGTGGCAGTGGGGCTTGCGGAGCGAGGGAGTTTTCAATGGAACTGTCGAAAATAGGCATGCGGTAAACAGATTAGATCAATAAGGATAGTTGCTATATCTGTCTTTGAATACTACCCAGAGAGAGGATAACAGAGAAAAAGAGCGATTCGGGGAGAGGTGTAAATAAAAAACGCAGGAAGAGAGATGAACAGACCGTTTTGTTTAAACAAAGTTATAAGGTCATAAAATGTTTGGGTGGAGCTAATCAAACAACTTGCCTACATGTGGAATACGCCTGAATTTACCAAGTGTGAGAAATGTGTGTATATGTATACTCGCCTAACATGCTGTTAGTCTTGACCCGAGAGAACCTGAGACACAAGTGAAGAGTTTAAGCCTGCAATAGCTGACAGCTGGTTTGGGCAAAGCCAGGAAATATGACACTGTGTGTCAGTTGCTCAAATAAATGTTGGAAATGGCAGCTCTCGGCTCAAACTGCAAATCTGAAGACGGGTTAGGAACATACAACACTAGTGGGTTTTGACAGCGCGGTTAAAATATATGAAAACCGATGCGGTGCCGACCGTTTTTGCGCAATTTATCAGACGATAATTGATATTAATGTTTGAAGGAGCCTGTCAGCCAGCACAGGCTGGAGTAATGAATTGGTTCCTCTAATGTACTCACTCCTAGACCCTTCAAAACTTCTCGATGTTTAATTTTTTTTTTTTGTCCCCTGGTTTGTTTCCTCTTTATAAACCAACACAAATGTGAAGGTTTGTGTGCAAGCTGACAGACCAACCCACAGGGAACACAAGAATAGTATGAGCAGTATGTTTCAGTTTGCTTACTTACAGAAAAGGAAGCAGATCTATTGAATGAGCGATTGACACCCAGACTGGATTTTTCACTGTCAGAGTATAAAAATAACACTCATTGACTGGTTGACCTTGCTCGGTGAAATGGCAATGTATTGAACATTTGTGTGAAACTACTGTATGACGTTAATTAAACGGACATCAGCGACGGTGGACCCAGTCACAGCGGGATGTTTTTCTCTTATTAATTGACCTTGACCAATCGTTCACCCAAAACCTCCATTTTGTTTTGGAGTTTATGTTGCATGTAACTAACGTGAAATGGCCCCCGCGACCTAAGTGCCGTCTAAAATTGAGATATTGGCACTGCTGTTCATCATCTCAGCATTTTTTTTCTATAAATATGAGCATTTGGTGTGTTTGAATGTCAATCCCCAAGCCATCAAATCACGAGACACTGTATCCCTGTTTACAATAATTATTGATCATAAGTCTGCTCTGGCTGCTCATAAGGGTCCCTTTCAATTGATTTTTTTCCTCTCCTGCCTGAAAAAAATTTAATAGAGTTGGTATGAATTAAAGGCTGTTTTGCTTCAATTCATCTAAGCAACCAGACAATAATTTCATGTTACCAGGGAAACATGATAACACAGACTCCTTGTTGCTAAACAATCAATTAATTTTATGCTTTGTACCACTGTTTACTCTCCCATTAAAACCTGAAAAGTCAAGTTTAGCTTTTTGCATCGCTCCAGTTTTCAGGTTTTGTTGAATAAATCCTGAAATACAAAAGGGAGTGAGAGAGAAGCCAGGTGGCCATGAGTACAGCAGCTCCACACACAGACGTGGCCTTTTGTTGAGATGCTGAAATTCAACAAACCATGCCCCATCACGAATAGAAGCTGTGTTTTTTGTTGAAAGGATGTTTTTATGGTCACCATTCTTCTAATGAGGGGGCATGACAAAAGCATTGACTTTTATCCATTTTAATCAAAAGCATTAGCTTGGCTTGTAGTGAAAAGATACCATTCCTCGTCTCCGTTTTACAAGTGTGGCAGGTTTTGGTCAGGGATCTTTACAGTCTTTATACAGAAGCTTTATCATATTGTAAATATAAAACTTTTCTGGAAACTATTAAATATTATATATGCTGTTTGATTAAAAAGATATTTCATCCAAAAATTCAAATTCTGTCATTTACTTAGCCTCAAGTTGTTTCAAACCTGTATGATGTTTTATAACACAAAAAGAGACATTCAGCAGAATTTTCATGCTGCTCTTCATCATGATTTATAATATAATTTCATATATATATTCATTGATTCATATAGTCAATGATGACCAGCGGGTTTTCAAGGTTAAAAATGACACTAAAGCAACATAAAACATTCTCTTGAAGCTTTGTGTTAGGAAAATACAAACATTTAAGTCATCTCTTTCTTATCCCTTTAGCGCGTTACGATCACACCGTGTGATCAGTCTTGGCTGGTCCCTGAAGCGTACGATCACACCGGTGTGATTAGAACTTTCAGTGTGTCACGTCATCAACTGCTGAATTTAAATCCGCTTTCGCGCTTTGGCTGGCGCAGAGCCAGATCAGACGCGCTGAGCGCTGTACATATTATCACAAATATTCAGTGTTTTCAACCATATAATGCTTATTTTAGGTTTCAGATATTTAAAAAACACATAAGTACTAGCAAAAACATACATTTACAGTTTGTAAAATACACGCTGATGTCTATGGAAACGGCAATAATGACCCTTACAAATATAATCTGACTACATTGTTTATATTGATATCATATACAGATTGTGTAGGTAACTATAAAGTTTATTGCTGCCTTTCTCCGAGTTTACCTGAGACCCTTTAACGTGTTTCGGGAGGAAATGATGAATTTGCGTGCTGTAAATCCCACAGCTCGGATTCAGCGCGAACTAACATGGCGGCGCCCATCACCCGGTATAGATCAACTAACACGGTCGATATAAAAGTGTTTAAACTACCAAATATATTTACTTGCACATATTTCAGAATCGGAATATCAGATATACCATAATATAGTGAGTATGTTTGAGAATATTTTGAATAAAACAGGATAAACGAAATAAAAGCGGTCCATGTGTCATACAGATCTATTTTGGCTTTGGTGTGTCACATGACAAGCATGACGCGTCGCCATGGAAACAATAAGGCGGTACACTCTAAATAACGGTCGCCTGAAAAAGAACTCACGCCGGAGTCTCAGCTTGAAATATTTTAAACTCACGTGCGAAAGGGGTTAAAAACCTTTACTAATTCTCTTATATATTTAAATATGTCCATGTCATGGGCACATTAGGTTTAATGTCAATGATGCTACACATCATTGGTTCTAATGTGTTTCATAACTGATCACAATATATTTGTGTATATTCAAATTACACAAATGAGAATTGAAAGTTTTGGGCAGAGGGGAAGAAGAATACATTTCAGTCTGTTTCTTATTTTAAAGCTACAGTATGACATAAGAGAACTTGGAAAAATAACTCATGAGTCATTTGGACCTTTTTATGACACATTTATGAAGCTTTTCTTGTCATTTTTTTGGAGCTTGACAGAACTTGGTCACCATCCACTTTCATTGTATGAAAAAGAGTGTTGTGAACAGTACAAAAAAAAGTACAGGTCTGAAATTACATAAGGACTAGTAAATGATGACAAAATTTTTATTTCTGACTAAAAAAACAAAAACATTTCAGATATCCCTATGAGTATGGCGTTACTGTGACAATATATGCATGAGTGCCTTGAAAATCTACAAGAAAATGAACTTTAAACATCCCAATGAGTGCTGACAGGTCAGTGTAAAGAGGGTAAAGGGATTAAAACGATGTGGCCCAGCAATCGCCAAGTAAACCAAGGGCTAATCTTACCTTTAAAGCCAGTATCCTCCTGACCCCTTACTCCAGACACAACAGGGGGTCTTTTCAGGTGAGCGGGTGTGGCTGCTGCAGTACACTCACACCAATACAAACACTAATTATCATATCAATAGACATCCACTGTCTCTTTTTCAACACAGGAAGCTCTTCATCATGTTAACGCACCAATGAATACACGCCAAAAGCATGCATACATGTGTAGACAGACAGACAGACAGACAGACAGATAGATTGATGTCTATGTGTAAAAGACTATATGTATAAGTATTTATAAAAAATTCCTAATTTAGCACACTTTATTTAATAAAAAGCCATCTTGATGATGTGCTGTAATCGGAATATAATGTCGAACTATGCTCTACTTTAATGCAAAATTACATTTTCCTCATACGAGCTGACATATATCATTATCCTCAAGATAAGAGGGATCTTAAGGAAAATGGTTTTGTTGAGCCGAGCAGTCTTGTGTTTTAAAGACTGCATAGTTCAAAGTGTCAACTTTTGGGCACGTAAAAAGACATAACCCTTCACATGAGCATCAAAGTTTTCTCAAAGCCTCTCAAAAACCAGTCCACGGTATCCGTTTGATTGAAAATAATATGTCGTTCCATCTTTCAAAGATGTACTTTTCCTAAAGCATCGTTGATTGCCCTATGTCCATTACTAGAAGAGATTATGATAATATTCCACATTGTGCTCTGTGTGATGCAGGGGGAAATTCAATACTCAAAAGGTTAATGCAAGCAATTAGGATGACAAAGGGGTAAAGTAAAACCCGCTCCTGCTCGCTGAGAAAGGAGCAGAGACGGAGAAGGAGAAAAAGGTATTGAAAGCTTGAATAGATCTGCCAAGAGAGAAGAGGCACTCCAAATATGTGAGAAAGGTGAAAATGAGTGTTGTCTATTCTATATGAGCTCTTCAAAGTGCCCGGCTGTTCTTGTGTCACACAAATGCAGACCCACACAAGACAGATAAAAGGATTACAGAGGAGCTCTCATTGATACTCAATGGCTTTTCCTTTTCCTTACACATCTCACAATAGTTCAAATTATTATAAAAGCAGAACAAGCAGACTATTAAAGCAAAGCCTGCCACAAAAAGAAGCTTGTTAGGTTTTTGAATTATAAAAGAATAGATATACTGGTTAAAACGTATTCATCTGTGTGAATTTGAGGGCAACTCACTTCATACACCCACTAGAAATCACCTCGAGACCAGCTGGTTAAAAGTAATTACAAAAAATGGCTATATATTCCACTTCCTTAAGCTCACTCTGGCTTTCAACTTATGTTTTGGGTTTAATGATTCAATTTCATCTGCACAGAGCAGTCACAGCTTGAATATTAACAATAATAAAACTGCGCTGAAATTAAAAAGACAATCCCTTCTCTTCAAGAGGGAGACAATGGCCTTTATTATTTAGATAGATGCTACACTGCTGCACAACACAAAGGATTCCCATCATTGCAGATAAATGGATAAAGTTAGATAGCAGTATTGAGCTGTACAACTATTGTGATAATCCATATTACCTTTTCAGTCCTCAGCAGAGTCTATCAGGGACAGACCGTGATAATTACATCTTAGCAACCGTCTGTTCTGATAAAAAAAGGCAGAGAGTGGCACTGTAACATCGTTCTATTGAGAGACGCTGCAATGCCTAATTTCCCACCCAACACAGAGAGAAATTACATAAAGGGAGACGGCTGTAATCCACCACATCTGGGAAGAAAGCCAACTTAAACCACACCTGTTTACACCATGCCCAAATGCAAAAGGTGAATTTCTGCACAATGATGTCCACTGTCACTATATCTGTTTGCATTCGTTACGCTTTTTTTTTTCAATACTTTAACTGACATAAGGATTTGTAAAGAGACAAATCTCCAGGAATTTTCCCAAAGGAGATTGCTCCATTCCAAAATCTAGTGAGCTGCCATAGGCAAAATTTTAAGGCATTGCAAATGTGCTCCAGGCATGAAGCCTGTTTCAAAAGGTAGGTAACTTAAGACAGTTCACCAAAAATTAAAAATCTTTTTAAAAAAAAATTTTTTCCACGTAAATAGATACAGGTTTGAAACAACATAAGGGCGAGTAAATGACTTTTGGGGTTCTATCCCTTTAATTTTTTTAATTTTTTTTTTTTTTGGCTCATAACACCACATATTCATCAAAATCTAAGGCAGTATTGCATGCATCCTTTGCAGAGACCCAGAAGTCATTGTGAAACAGTGGTGGATGATGGGAGGGAAATGCTGGTTATAAATTCTATTTAATGTAATATAATAAAAATAATCAAAAAAATTTATTGCCCAATAATTTTTGATAATTATTTGATAATTAAGTTTTAATTAATTAAAACATTCATTATATAAATGTATAATATTATGTTTAATATTTATATTTATTTAGTATGGTTTTATTGACTTATATCAGGAAAGAAAGAAAAAAACATTACATCAACGAAGGACAGTCTTATATTTCGAATTAAAGCAATGTATTAAAAAAAGTTGCCAGCCTAATAAGTTACTTGTGGTATTTAACCATCAAATCCTAATTCGCATTTGGCATGTGTTAACTTTGGACTGAGCCATCTAGCTTGAAAGGTAACCAAGGACTTGCGTCAACATGCTAAGAAATTTCACTTTTTATAAGCGCAACTGCTGTAATTTGACCTACATCACATTTCCCTGTCGTACCATTTTGGGGGCCAGTAGACGTACCACTGAGACAAAAAGCCCTATAGGCTTTGAAGTTTCAGGGCTTATGAAAGGCAAGAGACCCCGGTCTCAAAAGATGTGGCGGCCCGGAGGCCCCTGGTTCAAAAGAAAAACATTACTTTGAGTGCAAGGGGAACGTGATGCTCCTGTCTTGGCTTTCCTGTGGCCTGAGTGGCGGCCGGGGAGCGTTAGGGGGGTTGAGGGGGGGAGGGCGATTTGAGGAGGTGGCGGGTTTGATGGATGGGCTGGAGAGAAAGTCTATTCACATGGAGATGTTACATCATAAATATTTACACAGGGCTGCAGTTTCCATGTAGCCTCTTCTTGTTTTGACACACTGAAAATCGAAAAAAATCGAAGGGAAAAAAAGAAAAAGCACATAGGTGATGGCATACAAAAGAAGTGCTGGATTTTTTGTTATCACAGTTTGGACGATATACCAAAGGAAAACAAGAAAAGTAAGCTGACAATGTAACATGTTAACTCGGCAGATACAGGTTCTCTTCAGCCATATAAAAAGAGGGTTTAATATATCAATGTCTGTAATTACTTAAATAAGAAGAGACAGTCTCCGCAATCTGTCCTTTGCACTACATTTGACCCAAGCGATCTCTGAAAACAGCCCAGTTCGGCGCCGTTCTAGTGAGAGGGAGCCCCTGCTTTCTGTTGTCTTAAAAACAAGCTCATCCAATTCTCACAGCAAGCGCAATTAAAGCCTTCCAAACTCCCGCAGAAGGCCTGAACCAACAAAAACAAATTTGGCAGTTTAATTTTCTTCCCACTGTTTGAGAGGGAATCCATTCTGGGAGGCTTCTGCGCTGCACCAGCCTGGTCTCTGGGAGCTTTTAGGGAAAGGAAAATGCATGCAAGGGCCCCATGTTGGAGCCAGTTTGGCTGATTAGCCGAATTAAATATATCAAAACCCAATTAAGCTAACTATACTCCAGCCATTCAGGTTGCAATGAGGAGAGAATTGGGTCATGATGCTGGGCTGGCCTGGCTTGGCACACTGTCCCTATTGTCTGAATGCGAAGAGGGACTCCTAAAACATCTGGCTTATTAGACCGAGGTGCAGAAAAACATTGCTTTCGGACTTGAAAGCAGGCATGGGTTTGATGATATATACAATGCAACGGTAGGAACATGTCAGTCGGTAGAGATTGTGCTGTTTAAATCTATTGCATGAAATTCAACCAATGCTTTGTTCAGATAGCATTTTTGATTATAAGAGAAGTGCTATCCCTATACTATATCGCTTCAAATGGGGGCTCATCTAGTGATTTTTTTATAATGTATTGTGGTTATGAGTGTCATATAATATGAACTTGTTTTTAAACTGAAGCCAGATTTACAATTCATTTATTGCGATTCATTTGAATCTTTTCATTTCATTTAAATCTAGGTTTTCATCCAGCAAAAACATTTATTTCTCTCTAGAGACACACACAGAGAGAGAGAGAGAGAGAGAGAGAGAGACTAGTTATGTAATATATAAAACATTTTGTGGCCTAATTTTAAGCAAAAATAACTAGATATTCATAATCATTTTTTTTTTACATTTATTAAGTTAATAAAATCATTAAATGTTGGGGAAAAAACTTGTTAAATAATAAAAATTGTGACATAAACCCTTCTCATGACTCTTACCACCCACCCCTGATAGTAAAACCAAACACTGTTATCTTACAAGAAAACAAGTTTTAAAAAGGCTCTAAGGCTCTGAAGAACAATGTTTTGAATCGGAGAACATCTCATCCCCATATCGCCTGACACAAAGAGCATGATCTGTTGTTGTTCTCTCTCCATTCCCTGCCCAGCCATGCATGACTGCCGTTGGCTGCCGAGACATTGTTTAGACATAGGTAGTTGCCCGTGATTGATGCTGCAAAGTGTGTATTTTGCCCTGCGCTGAAAGACACTGGCAGGACAAAGGGGTGTTGGTTTCTTTGAGCTGCGTATCATGGTCAAGCTAGCACCCCCTGGACATGAGGATGACCCCGAGGACTGACACGAGACAACGCACAACATCACTCCTCTCCCTCTCCGCTGAGATCGCTGCTGACTCAGGAGCCACGGGCAAAGCCATGCAAAAGAGTTGTCATTCATCCCAGAGAGCGAATCTTTATGCTCTTAACTTTGTCTGTAAACTTCCATGAGATGTATTAATCATTTGTGGCATCTTATGCTTATCGAGATGGCAGCTGTCAACTGCTAAAAATATGATGATAATGGAAAACCGTTTGCTAAAACTGCATGCACTTTTAACAAACACTGCAACCTCGGAGTAACAATGAAAAAGTTAGCTATATATTACAGCATCGCCTTGAAACCTAAAAAAGGGAAATTAACATTTTGCCAACAAGTAATTACACACTGTATGACTTTATT
Organism: Cyprinus carpio; assembly: GCF_018340385.1. Classification (NCBI taxonomy): domain Eukaryota; kingdom Metazoa; phylum Chordata; class Actinopteri; order Cypriniformes; family Cyprinidae; genus Cyprinus; species Cyprinus carpio. The sequence continues at coordinate 185,610 of NW_024879255.1, forward strand.
TTGTGAAAGGAGAAGTTCTGAAGAATGTACTGCCTGTGGATATGACTGGCAAGCTTTCATGTTTCAGAAAGGGTGCCAAAGCACAATATGAAAAAGTTTCATGGTAGTCAATATGATTCTTAGACTATAATTTTTTTTTCTCATTTTTTTTAAATTAATTACTTTTTGCTTAGAACCTCTGCAACTGGATCATTTTAACTGTAAGTTTCTATAAACCGTTCAAAAGTGTGGGGTTATTAATTTATTTATTTATAAATCACTTCTTTTATTCAGCCAGGGTGCCCTAAATTGATCAAAAAGTGAAAGTAAATGTATTTCAGCATTTATAATGTTCTGTATTTTGTGATGAAATAAATGCTGCTGGGTGAGCATAACATATTCCTTATAAAAACTTTTTTTTTTTTTTAAATCAAACCCCAAAAACCCAACTTTTGAACAGTAGTGCTGGTTCTTTATATTTTTATTGTCATTTTTGTCATTTTTGAGCCTAAACGTCCAAGATACCCTTTCACTTTATTTATACAGCAAAGAAATGTTTTCAATATTTCTCCTTTATTGTTACAGAGAAGGCACAAAAAGATTTGCATATGTAATTGTACAATTGTTATCATTGAACAACGGCATGGGGGGGGGGGGGGGGTCATGTTCAGTTAACACAACATGAACATGAACCATCGGTCAGTGTGCATGCTTTCCCTACCTTTCTCTTTCACTGACAGATAAAGTCACTTCACTCCCAGATTTACTTCATCTGAAAGACAGAGAGAAAAAAACTGTTTAGAGTAAATAAAATCCAAACATCCATTTATCAGGCATTAAATAAAACACATCTCTTAATATGTGAAGATATGTCTTCCCCTTAGCATTCTGGGTGCAGACACTCAGTACTGACTGAACAAAAGGCTCTCAAATGGCCCCCGTTGTGACCCATTGCATTCACACAGAATCCTACTGTATGGTTTCACAGTTGGTGGGGACTGACAGGTGACAGAAACCCACCACAAACCCCCCTCACATTACTCATCCGAGCCCAGGAGAGCAGGTGTGCCATCAGTTGGCCAGTTTTTTCCCAAAATATTTCTAACGTGGCTTGCCGATGATAATTTACTTAAATCAGTAATCCTAAAATCTGATTGAGGGAGGATTTTATTAGCCTCTATGACCTTGGCTGGCACGCATTAACCTAGGCCAGCACAACACTCATATTACAGTGGGCAGTAAAGCCAAGCCAACTGTGACCACTTTCTTCTGATTTCTCTGTAAGCAAACATCCATGATGAGATGTCTGGTGATATATGTGGTTTGAACAGCAGAGCCTAACTGAGCGTGGATGAGAGAGTGAGGATAAAACATTGTTTAACGCTATCAGATGAGCACACAGCAGAGTAATTCTTAGTTATTCTTCACTCTGTAACGTAACTGTATCACTTTAATGTTTGTTTAAAGGAAAACTGTCTAGTTTTTGTGCCACTTGCGACACCAACTGGAACTGCAAAAATAGCTTTAATAATGATTGTTTCAAACAGGTTTCCAAAACACTTACTCTACCTGCTATTGGTCAAGCATACTGACAGCTCCGCCTCAGACTTACTTGATTGGTTAAACTAGAGCTGCATGGTCAGCTGTTTGGGGATGCTCATACAAACAAAGCAATGTTTTGATAGGTGGTTTACACTTGAAATCTGCCTATTTATGTATGTGCATGTTACGATAAGGTAGAATAAAGTATTTTAAAACTGAAAAAAATTGTTAACACTGAACAACCCTAGGCTTGTAATCTATATATATTTTTTTTGTTTCTCATTTTGAACAGTTGATCATCATAAATTTTTAGTCCACATGTTTTTGTCCATCTATATGCTAGCGTATGCCTAAAAAAATGACATAATACATTTTACCAAATTTGCACATTACACAATTTACAGTATTTCCCTTACAGGAAAAACACACCCAAAATATTGATGACTCATCCTGCACTACGCAGATTTTTGTCCAATCAGATGCGCTCTAATCAGAAAGCCCCTCCCCCTGTGACCAACTAACAAATAGCAATTTGAAGTGACATAGATAAAAACCAATTGTCTATCAAAAAAGTAGGATGAGCTTTTTGATAAACCCCGCCCACTCTCCCTAATTCATGTCAACATAAACAAGAAATCTGCGCTCGTTGTCATGGGGTCATTAAGTTTAGCCAATCATGTGATGAAAAAAAAAAAATAGACACACACACATGCACACACAGGAAAACAAACACCCAAATGAGAGAGTGTGGCAACTGGCAAAGTTTCCTAACCTTGAGAGCACAAGCAACCAAAAAAGTAATAATAATTCTAACCTGATCTCCCTACTTAATTTTATATCTCTCCTCAGCAACCTAACTTCTACTCGGCAACAGTGCAGTTATTAATTCATGAGGCACTAATTAGTTCTTTGTTTAAATTTTGTGTTAAACAGACTGACCGGAATGATAACGACTCATGCTGTAGCGCTCTGGTCCCACGCCGCCCCAGTTTGCTACAACAAGGGAGCATCGTGCGACTAGCATGATGAACCCAATTCCCTTCTAAGTTGCACTTCATTAAGTCAAAATGTGACAAGGAGCTTAGAGGAGGAAACTGGCAGATCGGATCGTACATAACAATGCAGGCCCCGCAAGTTTTTGGGATGAGGGGGGGGCAGTGGATTCCAGCATCCATGTTGCTAATATTCTATTTTTAAACCCGTAGGTCTGCCTTTCATTTTTTTTTTTTAGTTAATTGTTTTTGTTGGGAGCTGCAGTGTCCTCTCTTTAAATTACCGCTCCTATCAACTCCCCAGATCAAACCCCTGTGCAGACATCTCCGTCGCAGAGTAAACAACAGGCTTGCCCTTTGCATGCAGGAAGTGGCGCAGGCGGAATGTGCCGGTAAATAGGTGACTTTAATAACACGTTTGGCACGGCACACACTCAAGCTCACGTCATAAGCAAGCCATGACAGGGTGTATGTTATAAAAGACCGAAAAGAAAAACGTTGCATTTTATGCCTTTGAATCTCGAGAAACCTGCTGAGAAGGAAAGAGAACAAAAGCCGGCCTGAAGCTGGGTGCAATGTGACAGTTTTCCAACCTCCCCATATTTCACATTCTTCACCAATGCAAATGAAAAACACAAACATAATAAAGGGCTAATCAAGTGCATGTTTGAGAATTATGATGATCTGCTGAGAGCGTTTGCCAAGATTTTTTTTTCTTTCACACATAAAGAAAGTGTGGTATTCCTCATTCTTGCAAATATAAGAGACACACCTATTATATATACCATCCAGGTGCAGTTATGTAACGTGTGATATAATGCATGTTTGATCTTTTCGATTCTGCCCAATTCTGTGTCTTATATAATTTCTGGGTAAGTTCTAAAATAAAAAACTCTCCATCTTAAGTTTTTAAATGAATAAAAAATAAATTAAAAAATATTACCACATTACAGTTGTGTATACACTACACACTGGGTACAGTACTCTTTAATATTTGCACTAAACTCTTTTCACAGAAACTACTTTTGCTACTAAGTGAAATACATAAGTTTGTGGATGTATATCAAATTTTCTCTTAACTTTCACCTCGATTCCAGAACCCTGAGATGCCTCACTGCCCACTACATAGGCGCTGTCTTTAAGGGGGCATCTTAATTGTCATGAAACCTGATAAGTCACTTATTTGGTGTGACCAACATTGCCAGCAATTCTACACACTGCATAAATAGCACTTCACAAGGGAGGGGGACTGAAACTTGAGTTGGATGTTAACATGTGCTAAGCTGACAGTGTTGAAAATAAAAATAAAAATACATAACACAAAAAAAGTATTGGGTACAGTAATCCATTTTTTTTTATTATACCAAACTGTTTTGCTACAGCATGAAAAATTAATTTATATACATCAAAAATGTACCCTTGTCGCCTCTACCCACACATCTCCTAAGGAGCATCCTAAACCGTCACGGAAACCTCATAATAGGACTAATTTGGAACACAACCCTAAAAACACACACAAGTAGCGCTCCAACTGGGTCATTCAAACTGAGTTTTATGCTACGCAACACATTATCATGTTGCTAAGCTAATATACTTGTAGCCAGTAAAAATAAACTAAAATCACGATATTGGATAAAACAATCCATTTTTAAATTACACAGATTTTTGTATTTTTTATATGTTTTAGCATTTAACTAATCATTTAAATTAAACGTACATCTATATAAACATTATCTTCTCCCTGGCATTTTTGCATTGGGCTGGTCACAAGCCATTTTCTGGGTTGCCTTCTCTACAATAATACTGCCTTAGAATTTGGCTAAAACACGGCGCGCTACTACGTACTACCTTCCAATCCTCAAATGCTGCTCCGTTCGGCAGCTAGCTAGGTTTGAAACCGAGCATAGATGATATATAAAAACTCTCAAGGGTCCCCCACTGGTTAAGATACAATAAAAAAAAACGACTGGTAATACACTGTATAATGGGAGCTTGGCATTTTCAAACTCATGTTCATGTGGATGGAAATGACATGCTCTGACTATTCTGTATTCACTGGTGCAGATCAAATAACAAGCATGAAGGAAAGGAGAGAGAGTGAGGGAGGAGAGAGAGGGGAGAAAACATGAAGAAAAAAAGCACTTAGTACAATGGCAAAAGCAGGTCCAGTAATTATGAAGTCTGTTTGCACAGTAATAATTTTAATATATTCATCAAGGGAAGCAGGGGGCATGCTTTGCATGATAAAACGCATATCAGGAAAGGATATCCCAGCACCCCTTAGCCTTTACTGAAGACTGACAGCAGATTGCAGAGGATCTCAAAAAGACAAACTAGCTCGCCCAATTATTGACATATACAACTGGGCTGAACTTCGGCCGGGGGAAATTATGCAGTGGACGGTTGACATGAAAACATGACACATTTAGATGCTTGCCTTTCACTCGCCCGTAACAGTCACCCACGATGGGTTAGTCTTATTAGTTAAGTAACTCAGTCAAGAGTACTGTGTGTACTTTTTAACAAACCTACACAGAAGCGGGACCACCGTTTAACCAACAGAAAGTGATGAGCGCCGCACCTTCTCTCAGCGGCTAGAAAACAACATGACAATTTAGCGGTCATGTACATGACAAGAAGCTTGAAAGAGGAACCTTGTTTGTTATGGCGGCTGGTTGTGATGCTATGGAAATTATTGCAAATTGTTTATAGTAGCCGACACGCACCACTCACGCACAAGAAATTTGAACCTATAATTCATTTCAACAAACAGAAAGCATTGAAATGTGAAATGGGTTCGGACGTAAGTTGGGTTTAGATCAAACAGGCATAAATTACTTCTAAGCACCAAACAAGTTCTGTAAAGTGCTTCTCACCCTTGAAGAAAACATCCATAAAAGATTTTTTCTTCACAGAACTTGATTTCTTAAACCCCACGCACACTCTGTGTGACTGACAAACTCTTAACATGACAGCTGCCGATACTGAAAGCGAAGTTAGCTGATCCTCAGAGAATCCACAGAGGACTGTAGGTTAATAATTAAAAAAGGAAATACACATTCAAAGTAGCATACAAAACAGCTTGAGATAACAATCCTCTGTCCTCTTAGTTAGGATTTATGACTGATCCATTGTTTCCATTT
>NW_024879255.1:192265-257047 GCF_018340385.1 Cyprinus carpio
ATGGCGGTTTCATGGCATTATGGGATGTTAGTGTAGACTCTGTTGTCCTATGATTAATCTTGTCATCTGTATAGGGTTTTTTCTGGAGATTTCTCTGCTCACATATCCCGATGCTTTTTGTGTCAAGTGAAAAAAAACTCAGTGAATGAGAAAGCCCGGATGCCATCACTATAACTACTGCTATCCCAATCGTTCAGGGAGCAGTGGGCCACTATCTCAGTTGTGGTGGTGCTTTGCGGCGGCTAAAAAGCTAACCCATAATCAGAACCTTCTTCAAAATCTGGTGGTCTTAGTCATTCTTTTTGGGCCTGTCCATGTCATCGGAGTCCATACCATGTGTTCCCCTAACCTTACTACGGCACTTGTTAGTAATAAGCAGTGTACAGAATTAAACAATACAGTGGGACACACAACAAACCGCAAAGGGACCGTCCCCCAGTCATGGATCACGCCATGAAAGTTGGGTTGGACTGATCCTGACGGGCCCAGCCTTATAGCCTAAACACTGTCATAACAGGTAACTGACCCTACATATGACAAACGGTTAGGAAAATGGGCAAACTTTATTCTTATATGTATGAGTTTAGGTCTATATGACACTTTGATTGGACCATGCAAGAAAATCCTGAAATCGAAATCATTCTGCTAAGTTATGTACTAACTTGTATATTTTTGTATGTGTTTTTTCTAATCATCTCTTTTAGCATTAAGTTTTTTTTGGCAAATAATTTCCTTTAAAAATTATCTTTATGCACTGCAGGTCTATTTAACATGCATGCCTATTCATTTTAACTTTGCACATGTAATCTAAGTGCATGCATTTAACCAGTTATTGAATGTTAGGATTTTTTATGTTCGAAATTAAAGGCAATTTGAGCGTCTGTGTAATTGTGTACAAGTGTCTTTATTGTGAATGAATGTGAATGTTCTCTTGCTGCTTCTAGGCTCATCAACCCATGACAAGCTGCAAGATAAGAGCTGTGGTCTGCCTGAGGAACTCGTCACCAAACGTCTCTTGTAAATGTAGCAGGCATTGGATTATAAATGTTTTATTTGTAAATTCACTCAAAATCCTTATGTTTTTCTGTTGGTAATTAATGTATCTATATATATATATATATATATATTATATATATATATATATATATATATGTATATATCTATTATATATATTATACATATGTATAATATATATATTATATATATATATATGTATATGTGTGTGTGAAGAAAAGAAAAAAAAATCCCATACTCAGAATTCGTGCTCTGCATTTACCCAATCCAAAGTGCACAAACCAACACCGCAGTGAACACACACCACCGTGAACACACACCCAGAGCAGTGGGCAGCCATTTATGCTGCGGCACCCGGGGAGGCAGTTGGGGGTTCGGTGCCTTGCTCAAGGGCACCTCAGTTTGTGGTGTTGCCGGCCCGAGACTCGCACCAACACATTAGGGTTAGGAGTCAAAACTCTCTAGGTACCACTAGGTCCATGACTAACGCCTACATTCACAAATAACAATGATTTTCCCAAAAGAATGATTAATTATCACAATTGAGAATTTGTTATTATTATGTTTATGGTGAAAATAGATAATATGGGCAGGATGAGAAAATACTAAATAAAAAGAGTAGGGCTGCTGTGGGTGCAGGCAGCATATTTCAACCCAGTAGCATGACAACACACCGTTCACTCGCAGTCAAAATCAGACCAAATTCAGTTCAGCTGGAGGGGGTTGGGGTAGTTCTGTATAGCTTGTGGGGGTTGAAATAAAGGTTTTCATATGGACCAGTGTCTTATGAGGGTTTCAAAGTTGCAGAGCAGTTTTAAGCAAGTAGGACAAAGTTAGGGAATGCCTCGTTTGGTTTTGGCTTTTGTTATTTTTTTGCAACTGCATACAGAGTAGTCATATACTATCTAATATGTTTTTGTTTTCTCAGGAGAGATGAGGCGCCTCTGAGAGAGACAAGAACCTGTCGAAAAGAGAGACGCGCATCTGCCAAAGAGACAAAAACTTTTGTTCTTAATCTATATGTTGCTTTGCTACTATTTTCAGTTTTGCACTGTTTTAATTTTACGCGGCAACGCTGCATGTCGTTTTGGCAATACAAAATGTAAAACTATATTACAGTAATAAGAAAACTGTCCCAAGACATCATGTAGGCCTAATTATTCTTAGTTCATAAATGGGCAGTTCGTTACTGATGTGACATCCGCAGTTAAACCTGGGGCCAGATTCATGAAATTCTTCTGAAGAATAAAGTTTGTAAGAATGTTCGTAAGAAAGAGTATTATTCTTGGAAAAACTCTTGAAAAGAACTCTTTTATGTTTTATCTGAATGAATACATGACACACCACCGATAAACTCACACTTTGTCTTTTTGTGCCTTCTGCAGATTACCCTAATAAATGTTTTTGAACAGTTACTTTTTTAAAATATGTTTCATTCATTTTTGTGCTGTTTTTGCATTCTCATCAAATGAACGCTATTTGTGTTGGCACATTCATATGCGCTGAATACTGCCAAAGATTGTCGTATTTATAAGCTAAAAAATAAAAAGCGTTCAACCATCTCTTTATGTTTTTTCTAAATCCCAAACAGAGTCCAGACATCAGAAAAGTATTAGTCTATGAACGTTTTTATAGGTTATTTTAGATTTTGGAAATACACGTGTTACAGACGTGACAAAAAAGTTTTTGAAAGACAGTATATTTTGTAGACTTTCTGTGATTTACAATACACAAACCAGAAGCAACAATATCTGCAGAATGGAGAACGGTTGGCCATTCTCAAAAGGATTTAAAATATACATTTTTATTTCAATTTTCGTTTTTGTGTGTTCAGAGGAAAAAATTAATGTTAAGGCAATCTCTCCATTACAGACCATTCTGAAAGCAGAATTTATGCAAACACGTATAAAAAATTCAAGTGATCGAGAGGGCGCCTCCCTGTCATGCATGCGCATTAATAATTTTTTCGCAAAAACACTTTGACTGTGAATAATAATACAGCACATTTGCTTTTAGGTTACAGTATAGGATCCACATTAAAAATAAATCTTCACAAGTCGTACAACCAAGACAGATGCAGTTATACCCTGTAAATTGAAGACTATTTGACGTTTTAAAATGGATCTCATGGCTGATGCCGCTCCAATTCGTTGATCATTAGTTGTTCTTGATCAAGATTAAATGGACGCATGACTCTTGTAAAACCAAACAAGATTTGTAATGAAGAAAAAATATGTAGACAAATAAGAATAAAGCTGCACGTCGCACTCAACATAATGTTCGCAAATCTTGCACTCTGATATTTTAAGGATATCAGATACACACTTGCATGTAAATGCGTCTGCATTTTTAAATTGTATGAAAGCACGTAAAGAAGGCTCTCTTTTTAAAATCACTGAAGTTTGTCAATTAATGTCAATTCTTTTTTACATCGGGTGCATTTTGTTGATTATAATGAGAGAATTTGAGTTTCAACGTGAGGACGTGTTTTATTAATCAGTCCATTATTTAGATTTTCAATGATTTAGCTAAATCGTTGCAGGTTTAATTTATTCGTTTCTTGTTTTAAATTAGGCCTAAATAATGGGAACAAAATTTATACAGTGCTTCACATTTTACTAAAGTAAGGAAAATAATTTATAAAGCACAACAATTTCTTAATCAGTGTACAGACAATATCTTTTTCCCCAAGAAGTTATCTGTCAAAATAAAGGACAGGCGTAACGAATAATTAAAGTATGCGCATGACAAATGCATGCTGTTTTAGTAAAGGAATTTTAAAATATAAATTAAAAATGTATTTGTCACAAATATGGGGCCTAATATGTGAGAATATTGAGTATTTTGCATATAAATCCATGCAGCCTACTCACTAAAATAGGCTATACCACTTTTAATGCTCCGATGCAAAGTAAAACCACCATTTCTTTAGGATAATATAACACAAAATTCATATTATATAAATAATACTGCCCACACCTATTAAATGTTTAAAATCTAAAATATGGTGTAATACTGTGTAGCTTAGAGAAAATATAGCCAGGCTCATAGTGTTACAGACACGCCAGGTTCCACCTCCATTCAATCACGGCGCACGCCCTCACCTGAGTACTGAGCACTTCCACCTGACCCTCATCAACATTCAATCACTACAAATACCACACACACGCACTCAGTCAGCGTCCGGTCTCGTTCGCAACAAGGTCTTACCTTTATGCTAACTCTAAGGACTAACTCTATCTCTTACTTACCTCTCTCCAGCGATCTCCAGAAGTTCCCAGCCATCATCCTCGTGCGTGTGTGTGGTACACCTCCCCCTTTGACGTCTCTAACCCTCTACTACGGATCCCATTCATCACTGCCAGTCTCCACATCACTTTTCCCAGCACTACCCGCTCCTCTGCTTGTGCCTGAATAAAAACTGTCTTTTGCTGTTATCCTCAGCCTCCTGGGTATTCCGTAACACATAGGCTGACATTTATCCTGCTTGAATTCCTTCTAAGAAACGCACATAACTTCATAAGCACTGAACTTTCATCTGTGAATTTTAAATATTTTAACTACAGTGTTTTTCTTTCATTTTCCCTGACTGCAGCAGTCAAATGTAACACATCTGACAGCTATTTGCAAAAATGTGCTTTGATGCGCTTGTTTGATAACTTGTGGTTAAAGCACCACTCATCGGGCAAAAGCTGCAAATGCACTTTGCAGATGCGGCGGTGGCGGCATTTGCGGCGGCAAAAACCTCATTCTGGTTGGCCACCTACTGTATGTCTGTTAAATCATACTATTAATTGCATTAAGTCTTTTTCGAGAAGCCATATGGGGCCTCAACATGATTTCTATCAGAGGGCCTTTTCGTACAGTTACAAGTCCCCTCCTATTAAAAAACAAATCGTCTCAGATTACGCATGTAACCCATAGTTCCCTGTGAATAGGGAACTCCACGCTGCGTCCTCTAGAGGGCGCTATGGGGAACGCTGTCAGCGGCGCTGGACCGTGTCTGAAGCATGACATGAAAAAACGACAATGAACTTGACATTGGCAGGCAAGAAGCCTATGACGTAAGCTAATGAGCGACTGTGGATATAAAAGGGCACTTGTAGAACACATCACCCTCTTTTTTGTCTGAGGAGACACGGCATGATGCCGAAGCATGGCACAGAGACGCAGCGTCTCATTCCCTATTCTCAGGGAACCATGGTTACATGAGTAACCTGAGACGTTCCTTTTCGAAAGGGAACTCCACGCTGCATCCCTCTAGAGGGCGCTATGGGAACGTATTGCCTTTGACTCTGAGTGTGGTTAGGTCTCCTCCTTGTTTTAGAGAGTCATTATGCTGAGGCCTCCACTCTTAAGAGCTCCAACTAGGATTGAGTTGTGTAGGTTTCCTCTCATTTAAGAGAGTCATTCTGCTGAAGCCTCCACTCTCCATAGCTCCCCTTAAACGAGAGGAAGCCTAACACTCAACCCTCCTAGAGAAGTTCTTAAGAGTGGAGGCCTCAGCATGACGACACTCTAGAACGAGAGGAGATTCTGACTACACTCAGCGCTAAAGAACGTTAGCGAGGCTCCCCAAAGAAGAGGAGCCTACCTACAAAAAGTACTGTCCAAGGGGAGCTATGGAGAGTGGAGGCTTCTGCAGAATGACTCTCTAAAATGAGAGGAAACCTACACACTCAATCCCTAGTTGGAGCTCTTAAGAGTGGAGGCCCTCAGCATAATGACTCTCTAAAACAAGAGGAGACCTAACCACACTCAGCGTCAAAGGCAATTAGTGAGGCTCAAAATAGAAGAGCCTACATTCCTCTACTGCCTAGGCGGAGCTCTGGGGAGCGGAGGCTTCAGCAGAATGACTCTCTAAATGAGAGGAAACCTAACAACGCTCAACCCTGGCAGGGGAGCTCTTAAGAGTGGAGGTCTCACAACAACAACACTCTAAAAAAGCGAGAGGAGGCCTGACAACATTCAGCGCTAAAGACAGTTAGAGAGGCTCACAAAAGAAGAGGAGCCTACCAACCAATATTACTGCCCAATCGGAGCTAAGAAGAGCGGAGGCTTCAACAGAATGACTTTCTTAAATGAGAGGAAACCTATACACTCAATCCTAGTTTGACCTCTTGAGTGGAGGCCTCAGCATAACGACTCTCTAAAACGAGAGGAGACCTAGCCACACTCAGCGTCAAAGGCAGTTAGTGAGGCTCAAATAGAAGAGCCTACACCCCTCTACTGCCTAGGCGGCAGCTCTGGGGAGCGGAGGATTCAGCAGAATGACTCTCTAAAACGAGAGGAAACCCATAACGCTCAACCCTGGCAGGGGAGCTCTTAAGAGTGGAGGCCTCAACATAACGACTCTCTAAAACAAGAGGAGACCTAACTACACTCAGTGCTAAAGACAGCCAGCGAGGCTCACAGAAAAGGAGCCTACATACCAATAGTACTGTCTAGCAGAGCTCTGGGGAGCGGAAGCCCCAGCAGAATGACTCTCCTACCAGAGAGGAAGTCAACAGGCGCACCCTGCTCACCCTAACCCTCTGCTGAGGGGAGCGATGCTCCAAGTGTGTTAATAGGGACACACTGGTTGAGTGGACCCCAAGGTACCGGGGGTCTACCCAACTCAGAGAAAGGGACGTAGCTAATGCGCGTAACCCTTACCGTACAGGATTCCAGATAGTGCACAGAGCCTTGCGTGCGCACTGACCCCTTATGTGGATATTAGAAAGTGTGCAAAAAGTGCAAGCGTGCACACTTACCACTATGTGGATTTTAGAAAGTATGCAAAGTCTTCACGTGCACACTCATGTAGCGTATGAGGCCTGAACCAGACAAATTAAAGATTCGATCGTGAGGCATGGTTGAAACAAGAGAAGCCAAATTCCTCGGAAAGGCAACAGGATGCTGTAAATCAACTTCCTAGCACCACAGTCTGAAGCTAGATAACCAACCAGCTCTTTCACAGAACAGCTTTCAACATTAACACCATTAGAACAATTATTGACCATTTCAATTTGAAGAAGAGATTATCTAATTTGGGGCAAGTAATCGAAGAGATGGACAGTCTGACCCTCACATGTAAAGCCATGAGAGTAAACAAGATCGTTGGATTGACTTCCCCCCACCTAGCAGAACCAGACTGAAATTCCTAAGGAGACCTGTTAACCCCTCTGGTCTTCACAGGACATATCCTTACTCCCCAGAGTGGCACAGAGAATGCCTTCCAATGCATATATGCACCAAAATGAACTCAAAAAAGACTTCTAAATGGATATCAGTCCATTGCTTAACTCTATTTTATACATGTAACCAACACATTTGATTCTAATGTTTCTAATCACTTATTGTGTATGTCTTTTTAAATAACTCTTGAATAGCTTAAGGGATCATATTCATGTTTAGTATGTGTGTGTTCGAATCTTCTTGCTTGAAACGTTTCTGACCATCAGTTATTTGTCAAATGTATCATATTCTTGTTATAGGAATCATGTCAAAATTATACCCTGCAAGAGCGGGGAAAATTCGGACCACATGCTTGATAAGATAACATATGATTTATGAATGGGTGGGACAAACAATGCAACACCCCGAGAAAAGACAATATCTAATTGGTCAAGACAACATTTGAGGTGTGGCCAAAATGCCAGTTTAAATACTCAGGACACCATCAAATTTTGCTTTTAGCTTTTAGCTTTGAGCTTGCGTTTAGCTTTTGCTATCAGTCATGCCGGCTTTTAGCGCCTGCTTTTTAGCTGCTGCTTTTAGTCATGCTTTGTCATCACTTTTAGCGTTCTTCGAGCGCCGTTCCATCGTGCTTCAGCCTGCACGCCTGCTGCTACTTAGCCACGATGAGAAGAAACACCACCTTGTCTCGTCAAACTTTACTTCTATTCTTTTACTTTAGTTTCTTTTCTTTTCCGTTTGAGAGTTCGTGTTTCTGAGTTAAGTTTTGTAACGCCGTGTCTCCGAGTCTGACCTCGAGTGCCCGTCTGAAAATTTCAGCCAGCCCACAACTCCGCATCTACAGCCTACGCCCAACCACGGGCTTCCCAAGACGTCACTTCAACGACTACTGAACTTCCAGCCAATCAGCAACCTTGGGAAACCCCCTTTTCAACGACAACAAAGGGAACCCCGTTACACAGGCATCACAAGTACCTCCAGACTCTGATCTGTACTGGTGTATATAATTTTAACCTCATTGAGGAACTCAATGCGAGGGTTAATGAAGTGATTAATGGTTGTTAATGAAGTGATTAATGGTTGTAATTAAATAATCCACAGTATGTATAGGCCTATGACAATGTGTAGTAAATTACCTATAAAATCATTTAGTTTAAAGTTAGACTGGAGTGAGATGAAACTAGATCAAAGCACAAAGCAAGCTGTTGCTAGCTAGCTGGTAATTTTATTAAATTTTATATATTGTAAAAAAATTACACTATTACACCTTTTAACGCTACGTTTTTTAATGCTACTTTTTAATTGATATGGTTATACTAAAATAATTATCAGGTCTATCAAAAAAGGATTTTATCTTTCAAAACTATAAATGCCAGTCGTGGAAAAATCACAGCTTTTTTTGCAAAGAGGGCAAGAAAGGATGACCGTGAGAGTGACAGGTAATATCTGTGTCTGATAATTGCATAGTCTATATTAAATTTGGAAGAGGCTGAATAAATGAATAATTCTCAGCCACAGTCTGGAAGAAAACTTTGAGACAGAGTGGCTGAAAACATATCCTTGGCTTCGCCATGATGAATATGGCATGTCCTGTGTTTTATGCCGAAAACACAACAAGACAGAAGAAACAGTCGAGCGACAGATAAGGACAGCAGTTTGTAAGTGTTTTGCCTCATTTTCTCATTAGACTACTGCGTGATCGTCATTGCTAGGAAAACTTTGCTTTATTTACTGTGTGTCTTACCCTGGTGAATACGTGTTGAAGTGGCGTTTGGTTTTGCGTTTGCCTATCGCGGTACTGGCCAGTTTCGGTCTGCTAAATAGGAAGGCGTGACCATAGCCAGTAAAGCACTACTTAACAAGCTGTTTTGTAAGCGCTTGTCAGAAGAAACAGTCGAGCGACAGATAAGGACAGCAGTTTGTAAGTGTTTTGCCTCGTTTTCTGATTAGACTACTGCGTGATCGTCTTTGCTAGGAAAACTTTGCTTTATTTACTGCGTGTCTTACCCTGGTGAATACGTGTTGAAGTGGTGTTTGGTTTTGCGTTTGCCTATCGCGGGACTGGACAGTTTCGGTCTGCTAAATAGGGAGGCGTGACCAGCTGACTTCAATCACAGGTAATCAGGCAAATATATAAGTGGTAAGTGTCACCGCAGCAGCGGTCGCGGCAGCCCTCGTGTGAAGCCTCCTCGTGTGAAGACTGACGAGTGTAAAGACCATCGACTCTATCTGCGCGACTCCTCCGAGCAAGGACACCGACAGGGCACTTGAGTATTGCTTTTCTCCCCTTCAATTTTTGTACAGCTCGTCCTCAAATACTTATTTTGGTCACTGTAGTCACTATGTGCTTTCAGATCTCTACTACCACTACTAACACTCGGAGAGCACGCTATGTACGTCGAAGGAAGGCCTGCCCGACAAATCTAAGACCTGTCCCTCTGACCTCTCCTACGCTCTCTATTCCAGTTGCTCTCTGGAACTGCGAGTCTGCTGTTAACAAAGCAGACTTCAAAGCAGACTTCTATCTTCTATTACTCATTCCGGTCTCAACCTCATGGCACTGACTGAGACTTGAATCAAACCTAAATCAAAAGACACTGCCACTCCCGCAGCCCTCTCCACTAATTTCACTTGTTCCCACACCCCTCGTACAACTGGGAGGGGTGGAGGTACTGGTCTCCTTATATCAAAAGATTGGAAATTTGATCTTCAACCACCACCTACAGGTAACGGTTCATTTGAATCACATGCTGTTACTGTAACCCACCCTGTTAAAATCCACTTTGTGGTCATTTATCGTCCCCCAGGTCAATTGGGAAACTTCTTGGAGGAGTTGGATGTGCTGCTATCAAACTATCCTGAAGATGGTACTCCTCTGGTACTGCTTGGTGACTTAATGTCACGGTGTCTGTTCTGTGTCTCCCTGGGTGGCCACTAGAGGTCTCACTTCCCCTGATTGTCACCTTCTTCAGAACTACATTTTCCCACTAGCCTTATCTGTTCATCACTGTTCATTGTGTTCAGCTGTCACCACTTACCTTGTTTGCACCTGTCTATAAATACCCTGGTTGTTTCTGTCATTGTTACGGAGTCCTTGTTGAATGTCACCCTGGTTTTTCGTGTTTCTTGGATGTTGTTTATGTTTCTTGTTTCTTGTTTTCTGGACTGCTTACCTGGATTGTGACCTTTGCCTGGCTGAGAATGAGATTTGGATTATCCTAATAAAACATACTGCTATTGGATCTACCTGTTTGTGCGTGTCGTGACAGAAGGACTCCGTCACAACCTAGATCCAGCGATATGTTTTTCAAGGATTCTCCCCCAGCCACAGAGCGGGAGAGGAGCAGGTTTGAGGGAACTCGCCTGGTGGTCTTCCGGGGAACCAGGGGAGGTCGCCAAGGAGGGAATGGTCGAGAGGAGGTGCAACATCGCTCTCAACCGTGGCTCCCCTTCGACCCTGGGCTCGTGGGGGACGGATCAGTGCCACTGTCTCACCATGGCGGACGGAGAGGGGAAAGGAAGCGCAAGTCCGCCATGGTGGCACCACTGCCCACGATGGCCGCAGAGCCAGTGCCACGAGGCAGGAAGGACGCCGTCATGCCTAGATCCAGCGGTGTGGGATTTCGAATCCGTTCCCCAGCCACCATGGAGGAACGGAGGGGGGAGACTCCGGAACTTAACCACCCTTCGTCAAAGGGGGAGTGAGGTGGGTGGCCTGGCGCAATTGTTTTGGACCATGGCGGTCGGGTTGGGTTATAATGATGCAGCACTGAAGGACTTTTTTAACAATTGTCTGGATGACCCTTTGCCGCAATGGGAGATGAAGGGGCTGGAGATCCTAGACTTTTGGGGGTTTACCCGTTACTTGTGCCATCGTGCTCAGTGGGATACATCACCCACACTTGAGTCTCCAGACAAGATGGCCGCCAGCCCAGCGCCAGAGCACAAGATGGCCACCAGCCCAGCGCCAGAGCACAAGATGGCCGCCAGCCCTGCGCCACAGCACAAGATGGCTGACTCAACGCCTGAGTCGCCAGTCCAGGTGCCACCGACTCGCCATCATAGAGGACGGAGGACGAGGAGACGGGCGCCTAACGTTCCTCGAGGCCTGGAGAACGTTCCCGAGCGGGCCGCTGTCGTCCAGAAGGATGTTCCCGAGCGGGCCGCTGCCGTCCAGGAGGACGTTCCCGAGCGGGGCCGCTGCCGTCCAGGAGGACGTTCCCGAGCGGGCCGCTGTCGTCCAGGTGGATGTGCCCGAGGTTCCCGAGGCGGGGCTTGAGGTGGTTCTGGAGGCCGAGGCGGTGCCCGATGCTGTGCCCGATGCCGAGGCGGTGCCCGAGGCCGTTCTGGAGGCCGAGGCGGTGCCCGAGGCTGTGCCCGATGCCGAGGCGGTGCCCGAGGCTGTGCCCGATGCCGAGGCGGTGCCCGAGGCTGTGCCCGATGCCGTTCCGGAGGCCGAGGCGGTGCCCGATGCCGTTCCGGAGGTCGAGGCGGTGCCCGATGCCGTTCCGGAGGTCGAGGCGGGGCCCGATGCCGTGCCCGAGGTCGAGGCGGTGCCCGATGCCGTGCCCGATGCGGAGGCGGTGCCCGATGCGGTGGCCGAGGTGGTTCCCGATGCGGTGGCCGAGGTGGTTCCCGATGCAATGTCCGATGCCGAGGCGGTGCCTGATGCGGTGGCCGAGGCGGTTCCCGATGCAATGTCCGATGCCGAGGCGGTGCCCGATGCCGAGGCGGTGCCCGATGCCGTGCCGGAGGCCGAGGCGGTGCCCGATGCCTAGGCGGTGCCCGAGGCAGTGCCCGATGCTGGTCCGGAGGCCGAGGCGGTGCCCGATGCCATTCTGGAGGTCAAGGCGGGGTCCGATGCCATTCTGGAGGTCAAGGCGGGGCCCGATGTTGTTCTGGAGGTCGAGGCGGTGCCCGATGTGGTTCTGGAGGTCGGAGGCGGTGCCCGATGCCGAGGCAGTGACCGATGGCGTTCCGCAGGTCGAGACAGTGCCCGAGGCTGTGCCCGATGCGCAGGCCGAGGTCGTTCCCGAGGCGGTGCCCGATGCCGTTCCGCAGGTCGAGGCGGTGCCCGATGCTGTTCCGCAGGTCGAGGCGGTGCCCGAGTTTGTTCCAGAGACCGAGGCGGTGCCCGAGTTGGTTCCAGAGACCGAGGCGGTGCCCGATGCGCAGGCCGAGGTCGTTCCCGAGGCGGTGCCCGATGCGCAGGCCGAGGTCGTTCCTGAGGTGGTGCCCGATGCAGAGGTCGTTCCCGAGGCGGTGTCCTTGTCCGAGGTCGAGCCCGAGGCCGTTCCCGAGGCGGTGCCCTTGTCCAATGCCGTTCCTGAGGCCGTTCCTGAGACCGTTCCCGAGGCGGTGCCCGATGCCGAGGTCGTTCCCGAGGCGGTATCCTTGTCCGATGCCGTTCCTGAGGCCGTTCCTGAGGCCATTCCCGAGGCGGTGCCCGATGCTGTTCCGGAGGCCGATGCGGGGCCCGAGATGGTTCCAGAGGCGATACCCGTGTCCAAGGCCGTTCCCGAGGCGGTGCCCTTGTCTGAGGCCGTTCCCGATGCCGTTCCCAATGCCGTGACCTGGCCATCGCCACAGCCTGCTCCTTACTGGCTCCCCGATTGGCAGGTTCCGTTCGGGCCACTTAAATGGCGAATTCCTCCCTGGCCGTCTGCACAACGAGAATGGACTGATCCACCGTGGCCACCTGAAACTGCCTGGCCCCTCGTGGTCCCCTGAACTTTCGGGTCCACCGTGGCCACCTGAACTGCCTGGTCCCTCGGGGTCCCCTGAACTTTCGGGTCCACCGTGGCCACCTGAACTGCCTGGTCCCTCGTGGTCCCCTGAACTTTCGGGTCCACCGTGGCCACCTGAACTGCCTGGTCCCTCGTGGTCCCCTGAACTTTCGGGTCCACCATGGCCCCCTGATCTGACCAAGCCACCTGGGCTACCAGGGGAGCCATCGCTGCCGGTCCCAGTTCCCCTACACGGGCCTGGCCCGCCATCCCTCCCCCTGTTCTGCCTCCACCAGTCCACCTCCCTCCTGGTCTCTATTGTTTTGTGTTTATTTTGTTCTGAGGAGCATCTGGAAGCTGCTCCTTAGAGGGGGGGGTAGTGTCACGGTGTCTGTTCTGTGTCTCCCTGGGTGGCCACTAGAGGTCTCACTTCCCCTGATTGTCACCTTCTTCAGAACTACATTTCCCACTAGCCTTATCTGTTCATCACTGTTCATTGTGTTCAGCTGTCACCACTTACCTTGTTTGCACCTGTCTATAAATACCCTGGTTGTTTCTGTCATTGTTACGGAGTCCTTGTTGAATGTCACCCTGGTTTTTTGTGTGTTTCTTGGATGTTGTTTATGTTTCTTGTTTCTTGTTTCTGGACTGCTTACCTGGATTGTGACCTTTGCCTGGCTGAGAATGAGATTTGGATTATCCTAATAAAACATACTGCTATTGGATCTACCTGTTTGTGCGTGTCGTGACACTTAAACATCCACCTAGATAAACCCCAGGCTGCTGACTTCAACACTCTGCTCAAGCGAATGTCTACTACAGCGAATCAGGCAACCAACTGGACCTCATCTACACTCGCTGTTGCTCAGTGGACAACTTTTTAGTTGCTCCACTGCACACCTCAGACCACTTCCTCATCACTGCTAACCTAGCACTTACTCCTGAAGCGGCACACACTCCAACGCAGGTCACCTTTCGACGGAACCTACGCTCACTCTCTCCATCTCGCCTATCCTCTGTGGTTTCATCCTCACTTCCTTCACTCTCGCAGTTTTCAGCTCTGGACACGAACAGTGCTACGGACACTTTTTGCTCCACTCTAACCTCTTGCTTGGACAACTTTTGCCCACTGTCGTCTAGACCGACACGCACCACCCCATCTGCCACCTGGCTGTCTGATGTTCTCCGTGAACATCGCTCTAAACTCAGGGCTGCAGAGAGGAAATGGCATAAATCAAGAAACTCTACCGACCTCAGTGTGTATCAGTCTCTCCTCTCTTCCTTCTCTGCAAACGTCTTCACTGCTAAAACATCATACCACCACGACAAAATTAACAACTGTTGTGACGCTCGGACCCTCTTCAAAACCTTCTCTTCTCTTCTTAATCCGCCTCCACCTCCTCCTCCATCGACTCTTACAGCTGACGACTATAAGGATAAAAGAACCTGAGCTACTTTGATCTCCTGAGAAACAGACAATACAAACATACACGGGCATCTTCAAGACACCCCACAGAGTGGAGGTGCAGGAGACCTCCTTCCCTTCTGGCCATTTGTTTCATTTTAAATCCCTGCACCCATGCTTCCTTCTACTCAATCTGCTCAAAATGATTACATGAAAATGTCAGTGCAAGTGAACTAACAATCATGTCTGATATCATTTTAAATGTCTCAGTGCAACTGGTATAATGGTCTCAATCTTACAAAAGTAGATTAAAAGATAATACAGATCCTAAGAGTCAAGAGATATTTTGCCTACTGTACTGGGAGTGCCCCTTCACAGGGTCCTCCATGTAAATTACCTTCTGTTCCCTTTGAGTTGTAAAACCACCCAGGCTTGGGACCTGAGTTAATGCAAATTCCAATTGTTAGTTCCTGTCTCCATCTCGGGGGATGTTTGTCTTGGTCTGAGGTATTTAAACGATTGCAGCACAAGGATCAGGGCCTTCTGTAGCCAGAATGAGCCCTTAGCATGAAGTGTGTCCACACACTTCATACTTATGTATTTTTCTAAAAGTCAGGTATGCATCTTTTACTCTTAGATTCACCTTTGAGAATTTGATGTCTTGTATTGATTTGATACCTCTGAATTGGCTATGTAAGTGGCATAATACTTACCTGACTGATAATAAATTGTTACATTTGATTTACTCTGAGTTACTCTGAAATTGTTTCCTCAAGTAGATTAAGTGAAGGCTATGTTTCTGCAAATCTGCGTCCAGGGTTAAGTGCATACTAAAACTCAGACTAGATGGAGCATGGGGCACATCAGGTGAGGTTTTAGATTTCTGACTAACCGCTTGACTTTAGTTAAGTTGTACTCAGTTGCAGTAACTATGGGGGGCTAGTCTTAGTACTGGTCATAACCGCTGATTATTGTTTGAGCTTTATTTAAGTTGTACGTAGTTAATCTTAACTATCGGGGCTAGACAAAGAGTACTAGCATAACCTCTGATTATTGTCTCAGCTTTAATTAAGTTGTACGTAGTTATATGACTGTCGGGGGGGCTAGACAGATAGTGCTAGCATAACCGCTGATTATTGTGGTGAGCTTTAACTAAGTTGTACATGGGTAACTGAGGGGGACTAAACGAAAATACTATTTCAAATATGGTAAGTATGGGTAACCTATTAAATAGTATTAGTCATAACCTCTGACTACTGTTTAGACTGGCGAGTTTGTGATCGTGGGGCACACGTAGAAGAACGGCCGTCATGGGGCACCCTGAGCGACATAGATTCCTAATGAACGAGTAAATATAAAGTAAAGAGTTAACTAGAATAATCCAATGTCGGAATAATAATAATTAGAGGCAGACAATCAACCAATTTGCCTTTCAACCTAAATGTGAGGTCATACTAAAATGGAGTCAGATGAAATATTAAAATGGAGTCAGATTAGAATTGGATTTAAATTGAATAACTCTACGTGCAGAAAAGACCAAACGTGCAAGAAACCTTCAGCCAGCACCGGATATCTTCCTTGGACCGAGTGCCTGGACCTTACACGACTTTGCAGTTTTCTTCAAAAATAAGACAAGAACCATCAGTGACCAATTCTCCACACCGCAAACTGAGGATAACTTCACAACGACTAATGCACACTCTCTCTCCTCCTTCTCTCCACTCTCAGAGATGGACGTTTCCAAACTTATCCTGTCCAGTCATCCTACTACTTGCCCACTTGATCCGATCCCCACTCACATCCTTCAAGCCATTTCTTCTTCAGTCATACCTTCACTTACTCACATTATCAAACTCCTCTCTTCACTCTGGAACATTTCCCTCAGCATTTAAGCAGGCTCAGGTAAGCCCACTGCTGAAGAAACCATCTCTAAATCCAGCACTTCTAGAAAACTACAGACCGGTATCCCTTCTTCCATTCATTGCAAAGACACTCGAACGAGCTGTGTTCAACCAGCTCTCTATGTTTCTTGTACAGAACAACCTCCTGGACCGCAACCAATCTGGCTTCAAAAGCGGCCACTCAACTGAGACTGCCCTGCTCTCGGTTACTGAAGCACTGTGACTGGCAAGAGCAGCTTCAAAATCCTCAGTACTCATTTTGCTGGACCTGTCTGCTGCTTTTGACACCGTTAATCACCAGATTCTCCTGTCCACCCTCAGAAAGATGGGCATCTCTGGAACCGCACTCCTGTGGTTTAAGTCCTACCTCTCAGCTAGATCCTTCATGGTGTCCTGGAAGGGTGAGGTTTTTAAGTCACAACTTCTTGCTACTGGGGTTCCTCAAGTCTAAATGCTTGGACCACTTCTCTTCTCCATCTACATGACGTCATTAGGATCTGTCATTCAGAAGCATGGCTTTTCTTATCACTGCTATGCTGATGACACTCAACTCTACTTCTCATTCCAACCAGATGATCCCACGGCAGCTGCTCGCATTGCAGTCTGTCTGAGAGACATTTCTAGCTGGATGAAGGACCATCACCTTCAGCCCAACCTTACTAAGACAGAACTGCTTGTGGTTCCAGCTAACCCATCGTTTCATCACAACTTCTCTATACAGCTGGGTTCGTCAACCATAACTTCTTCCAGGACAGCCAGAAACCTAGGAGTTGTGATGGATTATCAGTTAAGCTTCACAGACCATATTGCTACAACGACCCGGTCCTGCAGATTTGCCTTATACAACATTAGGAAGATTAGACCCTTCCTGTCAGAGCAAGCCATCCAACTTCTTGTCCAAGCTCTTGTTCTCTCCAAACTGGACTATTGTAATGCTCTCCTGGCGGGCCTTCCTGCATGTACTATCAAGCCTCTACAACTGATCCAGAATGCAGCAGCGAGGGTTGTCTTCAATGAGCCAAAAACAGCTCATGTTACTCCTCTCCTCATCAGGTTACACTGGCTACCAGTAGCCGCTCGCATCAAATTCAACGTACTGATGCTTGCCTACAAGACAACCACTGGCGCGGCGCCAACATACCTAAGCTCATTACTTCAATCTTATGTGCCCTCCAGAAGTTTGCACTCTGCAAGTGCCTTGTGGTGCCATCCCAAAGAGGTTCAAAATCACTCTCACTGACTTTTTCCTGGACTGCGCCCAGCTGGTGGAATGACCTCCCGATCTCAATTCGAACAGCTGAGTCTTTACTCATCTTCAAAAAAACATCTAAAGACTCATCTTTTTCGCCTGCACTTAACCAACTAATACTAGTACTTACCTTTTCTTTTTCTTGTCTATCATATTCAACAAAAAAAAAAAAAAACTGGCTACGTGTTCTGTACTAGACTAACTGAGACTTGTCATAGCACTTGTATACCGTTGTTGTTCTCTCGTTGATCTGATTGTTTCTACTGTTCTCATTTGTAAGTCGCTTTGGATAAAAGCATCTGCTAAATGATTAAATGTAAATGTAATGTATGGGTAAAACAACCCAGTACTTGTTACTGATGCACTGACCAGCCACACTGCATCAGGAATTCACATGGAAGCAACAAAGAAAGAAGAGCTTCTCAAAAAAGGTATTGTTGGGCTCTTAATGTAAATGAAATTTTCATTAACTTTCTTAAAATATTGCAACAAGTTATTATACAACTACAGGCCCTTCTCAAAAAATTAGCATATTGGATAAAAGTTCATTATTTTCCATAATGTAATGATAAAAATTTAACTTTCATATATTTTAGATTTATTGCACACCAACTGAAATATTTCAGGTCTTTTATTGTTTTAATACTGATGATTTTGGCATACAGCTCATGAAAACCAAAAATTCCTATCTCAAAAAATTAGCATATCATGAAAAGGTTCTCTAAACGAGCTATATTAACCTAATCATCTGAATCAACTAATTAACTCTCAAACACCTGCAAAAGATTCCTGAGGCTTTTAAAAATTCCAGCCTGGTTCATTACTCAAAACCGCAATCATGGGTAAGACTGCCGACCTGACTGCTGTCCAGAAGGCCATCATTGACACCCTCAAGCGAGAGGGTAAGACACAGAAAGAAATTTCTGAACGAATAGGCTGTTCCCAGAGTGCTGTATCAAGGCACCTCAGTGGGAAGTCTGTGGGAAGGAAAAAGTGTGGCAAAAAACGCTGCACAACGAGAAGAGGTGACCGGACCCTGAGGAAGATTGTGGAGAAGGACCGATTCCAGACCTTGGGGGACCTGCGGAAGCAGTGGACTGAGTCTGGAGTAGAAACATCCAGAGCCACCGTGCACAGGCATGTGCTTTTGAACCAGAAACAGCGGCAGAAGCGCCTGACCTGGGCTACAGAGAAGCAGCACTGGACTGTTGCTCAGTGGTCCAAAGTACTTTTTTCGGATGAAAGCAAATTTTGCATGTCATTCGGAAATCAAGGTGCCAGAGTCTGGAGGAAGACTGGGGAGAAGGAAATGCCAAAATGCCTGAAGTCCAGTGTCAAGTACCCACAATCAGTGATGGTCTGGGGTGCCATGTCAGCTGCTGGTGTTGGTCCACTGTGTTTTATCAAGGGCAGGGTCAATGCAGCTAGCTATCAGGAGATTTTGGAGCACTTCATGCTTCCATCTGCTGAAAAGCTTTATGGAGATGAAGATTTCGTTTTTCAGCACGACCTGGCACCTACCCAAACCCCAAAAACAACCTGTAAAAAATTTACAAAACAAAGTATAAATACGCAAGACCCAACACGCCAACTCTCCTGACCTGAACCCCATAGAGAATCTGTGGGAAATTGTGAAGAGAAAGTTGAGAGACGCAAGACCCAACACTCTGGATGAACATGGTAATGAAATATTTCAGTTGGTGTGCAATAAATCTAAAATATATGAAAGTTTAATTTTTATCATTACATTATGGAAAATAATGAACTTTTATCCAATATGCTAATTTTTTGAGAAGGACCTGTACATTGCCTTTCTATCTCTGCCTTTTAGATCTTATCCATATATATATTTTACTTTTAAAAGGGAAAACTTTAGAAAAGGCCTTTGCACCACAAGTGGACATGGAACACAAAGCACTTGAAGGGTGCTTTAAGATAATGAATGAGTGTTTGAAACATAAATGGCCCCATCATGCCAGTTACGAATCACTACTACAACTGAGCAAGAGACTTGGATGCACTTACTTTCAGGGACTGCAGGTATTTTTCGTTTGTTTCACTAAACAAAACTGTATTATTTAATATGAATCTAATGCACTTCTTTTAGGCTAGTTCGAACACAACATATACTAGCAGCCACATTATCGATGAGCAGTTAGAAATAATAGGGAAGTGGATGGATGACTAGCTACTGAAAAAAGTTTCAAAGTCACCTGCCTGGGGCCTCATGGTGGATTAGACCACAGACTTCTCCGTTGAAAAACAGCTTGGTGATGTTATCAAGTATGATTTATTTTAGCCAAAACTTCCAAAGAAAATGTAAGATTTTCATTACTTTTAATCTATGCACTAATAAGCATATAATCTTTTCAGCTTTCTTGGTTTAGATGATGTTGGTCAGACAGTGCCCAAATCAAAAGTTTTACAGGTGGCAAAGGTTAAGGCTGGAGATGCTGCCACCATAACCGAAACCATACTGAACATAACAGTAGAAAAATGCCTTCCTACAGCCACTCTTGCATCATTTGCCAGTGATGGTGCTTCTGTTATGATTGGTAAGCTTTGAAAATTATACTTCTAACTTCTGTTAGAATATAATATTTAATGTTGTAAATTTGAACTTTTGAATTTTATTTGAAGGCAAGAAAACTGGAGTGAGTAAGAGGCTTAAGGACCATTTCCCTGGACATATCACTGTCCACTGTGTTGCCCATCATCTCAATCTTGCAGTGTCAGATTGCTTGAACAAAAAGGGGGTGTCTTACCTAACCAAATACTGCAGAACCATGTTGACAATGTTATGTTTCTATCAAGCAAGCAGTACAAGAACATGCAGTCTCAGAGAGATGGAGAAATTATTTGAGCTTCCACAACTAAAACTGCAGGTAGGAATATGAATTATGGAATAAAAAGACAGTAATTTGAGAAATGTAAGGAATATTTGAATTGGAGAACATAAAATACATTAAGTAATTTCTGTTACTTAATTTACAGGGTGGAAACCAAACTAGATGGGAGAGTAACAAAGAGGCCACTGATGTAGTTCGAAAGATCCTCCTAGCCCTTCTGGCAGACCTGTCACTTCAGGCTAGAACAGAACCAACAGCCCAAGGTCTTTACAACTTTGCCAAGGCAGAGTTCTTCCCTCCAGCACTCTGCCTCATGCAGATTGTGCATGAGAAGCTGCACAGACAGTTTCAAGTGTTCCAAAGACACAATCTCTTCTTTTCTCAAGTTGAACAGGAGGTCTGAACATAAAGCCACAGACTTACTAATTTAACATATTAATAGCCTATTTAGAGCTGTGCTATTTTTCTGTATTTAGGTGACAGCACTTCAGTCTTCCCTTGGCGAGCTCAAAATCAAAAGCACTGTAAAGGACAGGTGGGAGTCTTGGCTCACTTCAGAGACAGTCCTAAAGCCATTGATGGAGGAAATCCCTTCATATTTCCACAGTGGTATTTGGGAAAGATTCCAAAAATCTGTAAGATCAATAAATATAATTCATATTAAACAAATGATCTACAAATAACTTATTAATATGTAATACTAAAAATATTTACTAAATAATACAGTTTGTCCCAGCCAACATGGTATGTGGGCCCCATATGGGTTATACCTGGGCAGCATGGGTTCCATGTAGGCATGGGCTGGAGATGGGCAATTTATGTGAGTCCCATGTGTGTTTCACAACGTGGGTCCCATATAGGTTTGAACATATGGGGCCTTCATGGGATCTATGTGGGCATGGGCTGAAGATGGGCAATTTATGTGAGTCCCATGTGTGTTTCACAACGTGGGTCCCATATAGGTTTGAACATATGGGGCCTTCATGGGATCTATGTGGGCATGGGCTGAAGATGGGCAATTTATGTGGGTCCCATGTGTGTTTCACAATGTGGGTCCCATATAGGTTTGAACATATGGGACCTTCTTGAATCTATGTGGGAAAAATGATTTCAAACTTAAAAAACATCTTTACACCTTTAAACTTTAAACTTAGTCACTTTTTAAACAACAAATATAACTGTTTAATATTTTATGGATCTGATCAAAATAACTACTTTTTAAATGAAAATGTGTGAATCAATATTTCAATGTTAGCCTGCCTATCCATTTATCAAAATGCATTTTTTTTTTCAAACTCTAGACAGTCTCACATGGGACCTACCCTCTCAAATCTTCTGACAACACCTTCCGCTTGACCAAGTAGTCCTGTTGCATTCAAGTTTTAGTTAGATTTTTTTTTCACATAATATTATATCATAATATCATATGTCATTGATCTTGGCTGAAAATAAACATACATTTAAATGTATAACTGTAAAGATTTTAAATATTCGAACAAAAGGAATTCCTGCGCTGCATGGCGCAAGGATACAGTCTCTTCTAAGCACAGTGGAGCGGCAGCACGGCAGGAGTCACTACTTTTTAACAGTTCACAGACGACGAGTCGGATCGAAAATAAGCAGGTAAAATGCATATTTTCTAGTAATTATTTAATTATCCAAGGTTTCAAGTATTGGGAACATTGTTTTGACCGTTTAAATTACCTTTAAAATAATGTAGCCTTTAAAATAATTATTTTTTTCTGACAGCGTAATCGCTAAAAATGTCTGTAAGGCTTAAAGCATGTCTTTTTTGTTGACGGTAAGGTGTAGTTTTGTTTTTGCCAGCCATTAATGAAGTAGGATTCTTGTTGTTCATTTTTATGTTTTACTGATGCATTTTGTGGCTGTCTAGCCTCCATTTTTTTTTCCTGAGTGGAAACTGAATTTCCACACAATTTATAATAATAACCACGTTTGAATGGCAAAATATTGAGTTTTTAAGGTATCTGACATAACTAGCTCCTAAAAGCGGCTAGTGGGGTGGATTTCAAACAGTTTTGAGACCACCATTCTTTAGGCTTTTCATGTTCAAAATCGAGCTCTTGTGAGAGTTGTAAGGGGAGGGCGCTGGCGCAGCCCCCGTGTTGCCAGATTCAGCTATTATACGCGTTTTTGCTGACGGAATACACAGTCGGTCAAAAACATCAGCAACGTTGTTAAAACAGTAGCATTTAACACTAGTACACAGATCTGTACAACAGGTTAGAATGAAATGAAATACGCAAACACTAGCCATGAAGAAGTCTATGTTATGTCATTTAGTATAGTAAATTAGATTTTCACAATTCATAAGACCACTAGACAATGTTATCAGCTGTATAGCAATGGCTATTAATAAAAACTATAACAGTAATATATTGTTGCATTAACAATAAACAGCTGATAAAATTATTCACCCCTAACTATAGTGAAGTATTAACAAATTTGATTATATATTTTGTTTATAGTGTATATAATGAGAGTTGTATTTGTAGGGGTCCCCCACCCCCCAGACCTCCCTAATTTTTAAAGCCTCCATTTTACATGTACTTATTATGAAAATGTGCACTAATTTAGTTCACCCCAAAATGAAAACGTTCATCATATACTTATATATATTCCAGTGGAGGAACAGAAATCTCTCAGATTTCATTAAAAATATCTTCAATTGTGTTTAGAAGACAAACAATTTTTATGGGTGTGGAACAACATGACCGTTTTCATTTTGGGGTAAACTAATATTTTAACCCTATAGTAAATAAAATGTTGTTAATTAACATCACTGAGTAGTTATATGTACAGCTACACTGTGAGAAGTACACTATAAAATAAAATGTAACCCAAGTATGTAGCTGGACATTTCAGATGATTATATGTCCTCATTTGTAAGTCGCTTTGAATAAAAGTGTCTACTAAATGACTAAATGTAAATTATATGTGTAAACTTTTGTTTTTATAGGTGGAATGAAGAAGTACAATGCAACGACCAAGAC
Source organism: Cyprinus carpio (assembly GCF_018340385.1). Taxonomy (NCBI): domain Eukaryota; kingdom Metazoa; phylum Chordata; class Actinopteri; order Cypriniformes; family Cyprinidae; genus Cyprinus; species Cyprinus carpio. Next base: position 215,601 of record NW_024879255.1, read on the forward strand.
TGTGAACCAGAAAGGCATAGAAAAGGACACAGTAGTAGGGCTGTGCGATTAATCGAATCGCGATCGTTTGGTTATACCTGCGCACGTCTCCACGAGCGCACATCTGGCAATGTGGACGAGGCTTGACGCACACGCACAACCTGTGTCAACTCACACCTGGTCGCATCTAAAACAAGTGTAAATTCAGTCTAACTGCTTTGCTAATTTCACTTGGATGAAATTAAACATTCAGCACATTTTCCACTTGTTCTAAAAATCCCAAATACTTAAAAATGAATAAATCATCCTATGTAACCTATTAAATACTTGAATCATTACCTAAAGTAATACAGTTCTTTATTTACACAAAATAAACTAATCTTTCCTGTGAAATTCGGTAATTAAGTAAATTCTGTAAAAGTAGAAATAGCATTACCAATAACAATACCAATATTCCCTGCTGAAAAAACCCCAAATAGAACCCCTCACAAATTACAATAGAAAATGTAATGGATTTAAGTAGTGTCTACTGGTATTTGATAGATTCCATTGGTGGGATGTAATTTGGCAGATGGGAAACAATAGAACAACAGTAATTCCTATTGGAATAATGCCCAAAACACTACAAAAAGGAATTTTGTAATTGTTTTATTGGAAACCATAAGAATTTCTGTGATGTTTCTATTGTTTTTTTTTGTTTTTGTTTTTTCAGCAGGGTAATGATACTTATACTGTGCTGCACACTATTGACAATATTAAGCTGAAGCTTGACTTTGCAAATTAAAATCGCAAATCAAATCGCAATCGCAATATCAGTCAAAAAATATCGCAATTAAATATTTTCCCCAAATCGCACAGCCTTACTAAGCAGTCTTCAGGACTTTGATCAATTTTGTGTGTCCATCCGTACAAATTGTTATGAGTCCAAGTATTTTAATACTGTATTGTAAGTTAAACAGAGCTTTTGTGTTTTATGTTGTCATCTTAAAAGGGTTTCTTAAAACGGATCATCCACCCAAAATGTAAAAATCTATTCTATCTGTTCTGTTGATTTAAACCAAGGGTGTCAAACTCTGATCCTGAGGGCCAAAGCCCAGCAGAGCTTGGCTCCAACGCTGATTAAAAGTACCTGATCCAGCTAATCAAATCCTTCAGGTTTATTTGAAAACTAGATGTTATGTGTGTTGGAACAGGGTTGGAACTAAAATCTGCAGGGCTGTGGCCCTCCAGGATTTTGACAACCCTTCTTTAAACCCATAAGACTTTCGTTCATCTCTGAAACACAAATTATGTTTTTAATGAAATTAAGACATTTCTGTCACTCCATTGAAAGTATATTCATGACTTTTTCAGACAACTTGAACAGACTTTCAATGAAGCAACAGAAATTTCCCAGGTTTTTGTTCCCAGTGTCGTTTTGTTCCAAAAATGAATTAATTTCTTATGGGTTTTTAGGGATGTTCATTTTAACCGGTTAATACAATCAGTTAACCGGTCTTAAAAGTCATTTATTTATTTATTTTTAGTAATTTATCAAAATATTTAAAAAGGTTTGCTGCATTGTTACAATAGGCACGTATAAAGTTTTTTGTTTTTTTAAAGAAAAAAAAAAACATAATTCGCTGTAGCCTATTAATAAGTCACATTTTATTATTTAATTCAGAAATAGGCCTAATGCGACGCTAAATGTTTACAAACATTATAATAAACACTGTAAACATAGTTATGCTATTTTAGTTCCCCTCAATCCACAACAAATCCTTTCAATTAACAATAGCCTATTTAAAAAAGAACAAGGATAAAAAATAGCCTATAAAAAGTTATAGCAACATAAATGACAAGCCAAAACAAATTCATTTAGGCTAAAACGAAACTGAAACCAATGTTGGGTCTCTTATTTGACACAAAATCAAATATTTCCGTAATCGCGATGTATTTGAATGCCAAATTATTATTCATTACAGCCTACTTCACTCACGTTACAATATCCACGTAAAACAAAATGTTTTGCATAACATCATGGCGGTGCGGTGATAACACTTAACAGCACAGATTTTATTACATATTTTAACTGAGCAGTGTGTTTTTTTTTCTCCATACGTTTGACTGACTGTATTTTATTATGATAATAAACAGGCTGCATTGTCAAAGTAGCAAAGCATAACTTTGTGCATGCATGCTGCACCAGCACAATCACTTGAGTTTTTCCCTTCTAACAGTGGAAGCAACTTTTCCTTTTAGTCATAAAGATAATCAGAACTGTAAACGGTTTGCCTTTATTTGTGTACATTCACAATTAAAAGCAAATCTTTGCGTGCGTAAAATAAGCCTAAAGAAAAAATGCCGCTAGGATGCCGCTTTCTGCCGTCCATTTCCTTTCGCACAGCACAAAAATGAACCAAACTCTGCATTTTTCGTTCATTTTCATAATTTATTATTCAAGTAAAAATATATTTCTCATATAGGCCTGTTTATTTGCTATATATAGCCTAGCTTTATCATGTTTTTCTCTGCTCGCAGAAGCAAAGCAGGTGTGTGAAGACCATGTGAATCCTCATGTTCAGTTGTTTGTTGCTTTTTGCGCATGTAAAAATAATTCCCCGGGAAACAAATGTTAGTATTTTTAATGGGTCACAGACACTTCTAATTTAATTCAATTCTAATTTAAAATAATCTTGTTGGTTAACGGTTAATAATCGGTTAACGAGTGTCGGTTGTCGGTTTGGAAAAATAACCGAAATGAACATCCCTAATGGGTTTAGAGTAACACGAGGGTGCGTAATGTCAAAGTTTTCATTTCTTGACTGTTTTCATTTTTTTATTAGTAATATTTTTTAATATTACATAAGTTTGGTTATGTAAAACCATCCGTTGGGATAGTATCAACCTGTTTTAAAAAACTGCTAATCTTGGTGTTTAACATTTTACAAAAACTTGAAGTTTTATTGAAAATGTCTGAATTATAATAAAGTATTTGATATACTTTTACATTTTAATATCTGATTTTTTTTTTAATTGCACATTTTAATGTTTTGTGATTTTGTAGATAAATGAACAGTGGACTATTCAAGCAGATGTATATTGTAAGCAGACATATGATTATGAATGTTGCCCAGTTGGAACCCACTTAGGTTCTATATGAGATTTATATGGGCTAATTCATACAGGGCCCACATAGAACCCGCGGACAAACCCATCTAGGCCCCATGTTTACAGCCCATATGGGGCCCACATTGACCCCACATTTGCTTTGTTGGCTGGGTCATAAGTGGGACCAATATGGGTCTTATGTGTGTTGCCCAGTTGGGCCCCACATTAGCCCCAGTCAGGCCCCATATGAGATTCATATGGGCTAATTCAGATGGGGCCCACATGGAACCCATGGAGAGACCCATGTAGGGCCCATATTTACAGCCCATATGGGGCCCACATGGGCCCCATGATTGAATGTTGGCTGGGGTATGCTTCCATAGGTTACGGACCCATTCATTGACATGCTGATTGAAAATGTCAGTGAGAGATTTCCAAACAAGGGCAGTCTCAATCATTTCTGTGTCATGACACCAAGGTCTATCCTCACTAGCCCTGAACCAAATTATGGTGATGAGGATATTATGAAAGCTCTTGCAAAAGAGATTCCCAGGTTGTCTGAGGAGCCACTCCAAGCCGAGTGGGACACCTTCAAACAGAGAGTTAGGAGTCCAGATTTAAAGGTAGGTGTAAAATAATAAACCACTAATCTTGTTTTAAATGTATAATACACTAAAAAAATTGTCACATGCAAATGAGCTAGTTTTACTCAAGTCAAAAGTATAACCATCATATTCTAACATCACTGAACCAACCTAAATACTTTCTTTATTCAAAGAAAGAAAAATAGGTTAAAATAGTTTTTTGAGGTAACATTTGCAGTTTTCCCATTTTTGCAGTATATTTGAGGTTTTACCATGCTTTCTACAGATGAAATCACTAGAGGAGACATTTCTATGGCTTGTTTCTGAGGATGTCAGGGACATTTACCCATCCCTGAGTTTAGCTGCAGCTATAGCCCTAACAGCACCTGTCCAGACTGTGGATGTAGAGAGGCTATTCTCATCCCTGAATTTGGTATTTTTAAATTTGTTAAAATGTTGCTTATTTAGAGTTAAATATTTGTGAGAGCTCTATGTATTGTATTCCATTACAGGTGAAAACAGCTTTGAGGAACAGACTGAAGGACCAACATTTAGACGTATGCTGCAAGGTGGCTGTGGATGGGCCCCATCAGGATGAAATCGACTACAGAGATCTTGTAAAAAGGTTCTACAGTGTTAATAAAAAGAGACGAGTTAAATGTTCATCTGCAGGCTGTGATATTTGTAAATCGATAAATTGTGATACCTTTGACATTTCAAATCTACTTTGGTATCGATGATGTTTACATGTAAAATAAGTTGTAATCGCTTTCTTTTACTATCTAGCCTGACAGTGATCGTTTTTTATGAATAAATAGGATAAGAAAAAAAAATCACAAACTGTTTCTTTGTATTTATTTTAAATTTAACATTTATTGTCAATATTGGGCTTGCGCATCATGTGGGTACTAGGGTACTCTTTGCTGTGTGTGGATGACCATGTTGGTCAGCCACCACCGAAGACCAATTTTGACCCAGGAAAAACCCTGCTTGTGGAGTCATTTGGTTGCCATAACATAACACACACACAAACAGACACACACTTAATACAAAAAAAAATAAAGAAGATTATCATCCCATTTACAACAAATGAGACCTTATTGTAAAACATTACCAAAGTGGGTTACTTGTACCCCTGGTTTCACAGACAAGGCTTAAGACCAGCCCCAGACTAAAATGTAATTCTGAACTGTTTCAACTGAAAGAAAATTGCACTGACTGATCTTAAAAAATATAAGTGACTTTGTTTTGTCTCAAGATACAAGCCAGTAATGTTTTTTCTAAGGCATGTTAATGAACATTACTTAAATGTCCTTATTGAACTATGATCCTGGCTTAGTCTAAGCCCTGTCTGTGAAACCAGGCCATTAGTTCTCAAACCTTTACTAGCACCAACATTAAACAGGACCGAAAGGTTTCTTCTAAAATCTTACTCCAGCATTAGTGAATGCAAGTTTGACTAAATAAATTAATTAATGAATTAAAAAAAAGACCTCCAAATGAACTTGCTGGGAAGTGCTGTTTGTCTGTGTCCCAGAAGCTCTCCATTGGCAGTAAACACTCTGTGTGAACAGAAATGTACCAAAGAGGCAGGAAAATCCAAAAAATTACTTGAGGAAAGAAAGAACAACAATTGTTATAAAACATATCCAGTCATTATAAATGGTTCAGTTGAGTAAAAGCAATAGACACAATTGCAGTCTAAAATTTATATACACCTTGCAGTATCAGCAAAATGTTAATAATTTAAGCAGTTTAATGTGTAGAGAGGTAGAATAATAAAAAAAACAATTGCAATTACTGCCCTGATGAAGCAGTATATTCTGCAAGGTGTGTGTAAACTTTTGACCACATCTGCATCACCTAAGAGCTGAATTAATGTAACCATCAATGATCAGGGCAACATGGTGGTAGAATACTGGATGTTCCTTCACACTTCCCTTAAACCAGTGACCACACCATCTTCACTGACACTGGGCTTAAAAATAGGTAACATTTTTACAAACATTCAGTATTGCTACTTTACAGGGAATAAAACGTAACTCTATCAATTACCAAAAATAGATAAATATCCAATTTTTTTATTTTTAATACCAAAAAACCCACTCTCACACATCTAAAATAATTAATATCATCATCTTGCCTTGAAAGCTTCTCTCACACATCTTCATGAAGGATGTCCCTGTATTTACTACGGCTGGCACAGAAAAGCTACTGTCCTCATGCTTTGGTTTATTACCTGTAATATATATATGATGATTAGAGGGGGGTCTGTAAATGCACAGGAGGGAATATGTTACTTGCAAATGGAAAAGATTCAAAGCAGTTCACATTTCATTTCATTTCATTTTCATTTTTTTGTCCACAATGTGGAAATTTGCCTTCGGTCTCATAAAAACAACAATCAAACCAACAACAACAAAAACAACAAGACTAACACACACACATCTTCAGGGCAAAATGCAGTACAGCAGTAGCAATTACGTTACAATAAATCAACGGGACGTGTTGTTCAACGTCCGAATTGCACTAGGGATAAAATAATTTTTAAAGATATTACGATTTGCCCTAGGTACTCTGTAACGTCTGGCAGAGGGAAGGAGTTCAAACTCCCTATTGAGTGGATGAGTGGGATTGTTTGTTATTTTAAAAGCTTTTTTCCTGAGAACTTCCTCGTACATGGAACTTAATTGTTTCTGATTTGTCCCTATGATTTTTGAAACGAGGTTTACTATTCTCTGCAGCTTACTTCTCCCTTTTACGTTTAAATTACCATACCACATCACCATGTTAAAAGTTAGAATACTCTCTATCAGATTCTTATAGACTATTTCCATATGAAATAGTCCATAGGTATAGTGACTTAACATAGCACTTTTAGCTTGTCATGTGTGATCAGGGTGAGCTGACTGGGCAACAGTTCATTAAAAACTTCTAACATCACCTCTTCAGTACTGGTGACTGTAACTTATCTTCAGTAACAAAACTGTACTGATCCTGCAAAATGAATGAATACCTCCAGATAAGTGAAAAAATAGTAAAAACCTGATTCCAAAAAAGTTGGGACACTGCACAAATTGTGAGTAAAAAAGGAATGGAATAATTTACAAATCTCATAAACTTATATTTTATTCATATAGAATATAGATAACATATCAAATGTTGAAAGTGAGACATTTTGAAATGTCATGCCAAATATTGGCTCATTTTGGATTTCATGAGAGCTACACATTCCAAAAAAGTTGGGACAGGTAGCAATAAGAGGCCGGAAAAGTTAAATGTACATATAAGGAACAGCTGGAGGACCAATTTGCAACTTATTAGGTCAATTTGCAACATGATTGGGTATAAAAAGAGCCTCTCAGAGTGGCAGTGTCTCTCAGAAGTCAAGATGGGCAGAGGATCACCAATTCCCCCAACGCTGCAGCAAAAAATAGTGGAGCAATATCAGAAAGGAGTTTCTCAGAGAAAAATTCCAAAGAGTTTGAAGTTATCATCATCTACAGTGCATAATATCATCCAAAGATTCAGAGAATCTGGAACAATCTCTGTGCGTAAGGGTCAAGGCCGGAAAACCATACTGGATGCCCGTGATCTTCGGGCCCTCAGACGGCACTGCATCACATACAGGAATGCTACTGTAATGGAAATCACAACATGGGCTCAGGAATACTTCCAGAAAACATTGTCGGTGAACACAATCCACCGTGCCATTCGCTGTTGCCGGCTAAAACTCTTTAGGTCAAAAAAGAAGACGTATCTAAACATAATCCAGAAGTGCAGGCATTTTCTCTGGGCCAAGGCTCATTTAAAATGGACTGTGGCAAAGTGGAAAACTGTTCTGTGGTCAAAGGAATTAAAATTTTAAGTTCTTTTTGGAAAACTCGGACGCCATGTCATCCGGACTAAAAGAGGACAAGGACAAACCCAAGTTGTTATCAGCGCTCAGTTCAGAAGCCTGCATCTCTGATGGTATGGGGTTGCATGAGTGCGTGTGGCATGGGCAGCTTACACATCTGGAAAGGCACCATGAATGCTGAAAGGTATATCCAAATTCTAGAACAATACTCCCATCCAGACGTCGTCTCTTTCAGGGAAGACCTTGCATTTTCGAACATTTTCCAGACCACATACTGCATCAATTATAACATCATGGCTGCATAGAAGGAGGATCCGGGTATTGAAATGGCCAGCCTGCAGTCCAGATCTTTCACCCATAGGAAACATTTGGCACATCATAAAGTGGAAGATGTGACAAAGAAGACCTAAGACAGTTGAGCAACTAGAAGCCTGTATTAGACAAGAATGGGACAACATTCCTATTCCTAAACTTGAGCAACTTGTCTCCTCAGTCCCCAGACGTTTGCAGACTGTTATAAAAAGAAGAGGGGATGCCGCACAGTGGTAAACATGGCTTTGTCCCAACTTTTTTGAGATGTGTTGATGCCATGAAATTTAAAATCCTACTTATTTTTCCCCTTAAAATGACACATTTTCTCAGTTTAAAACATTTTCGATATGTCATCTATGTTGTTTCTGAATAAAATATTGAAATTTGAAACTTCCACATCATTGCATTCTGTTTTTATTCACAATTTGTACAATGTCCCAACTTTTTTGGAATCGGGTTTGTACACATTACAAACACAAGTAGTAACGGAACATCTCACTCTTGTAATGATCAGTCCACTGAAGGCGAGCATAGATGAACCCAAGTGCAGTTTATTTACAAAGGTGCAATCCAAAACATCCAAACATAATCCCAACAAGAAACGAAGACTTGACCAGACTTGACTAGGCATGAAACAGACTTGACAGAAACAGACTTGACTCACCGACAGCAGGTTGCAACATTACGTTAATACACAACAAAAAACAATGCCAAAAACATGACTACTTATACAAACAATGAGGGTCACATGACAAGAACAAACCAATCGGAATATGACACAAGGAACAAGAGGAACCAATAGCAAGACAACAAGATAGCAAGTGAAACATGACACAAACAGCAAAATCAAACAATAACAAAATTAAAGACATGAAAACATGAACATAAAACAAAACAGACATTACATATCCCCCCCTCTAAGGGCGGCTCCAGACGCCCACACAACAAGACCCAAAAAGTTCAGGAGGGTGGTGGAGTGGAGGAGGAACAGACCATGAAGCAGAGGGGGACCTGGGCCGTGGAGCAGTGACAGACCATGAAGCAGAGGGGGACCTGGGCCGTGGAGCAGTGACAGACAATGGAGCAGATCCAGAGCAGTATGGAGCCATGGCGGAGCAGGCCCAGCGGGAATCCATGGCAGTGCAGGCCCAGCAGGGAGCCATGACGGTGCAGGCCCAGCGGGGTGGCCAGGCAGTGCAGGCAGAGCTGGAAGCCATGGTGAAGCAGAGACATGGACAGACCACTTGGCCGTGACAGGACAGACAGTGAGTTCTTGGGCAGCCTTCGCGGCCGTTACGGGACAGGCAGTGAGTTCATGAGTGGCCTCCTTGGCCATGGCAGGACAGGCAGAGAGTTCGTGGACGGCCTCCTTGGCCGTGACAGAGCAGGCAGAAAGCTCGTATGTGGGAGCCACCACCTTGGCAGGTTCTGTAGTGGACCCCGCCTCCTCTGGAGGTTCTGCAGTGGAAGCTGCCACCTCTGGAGGCACTGGAGTGGATTCACGGTCAGGAGATGCCTCAGGAAGCGACTTGTGGACAGGAAAAGTCTCTGGAGCGCAGTGAGCGGCCCACACACTTAAAATGGCGAATGTCGTTACTTGAAGTACTGAGGCCACGGGAACAGTCTCAGTGACTGGCAAGACTTGACGAGACTCAGGCGTGGCTGCCATCTTGGCTGGGGACTCAGGCGTGGTGGCCATCTTGGCCGGGGAATCAGACGTGGCGGCCATGTCGTGACGGGACCCTGGAGTGGCGGCCATGTCATGATGGGACCCTGGAGTGCCGGCCATGTCGTGACGAGACCCTGGATGATCAGCTGAGACGTGACGAGGCTCTGGAAGTTCAGCTGAGGCATGACGAGGCTCTGGAAGAGTAGCCATTTTCTGAAGAGACTATTGAGTGGCAGCCATTTTGCGACAGAGCTCTTTAATAGTGGCCATGTTGTGGAGAATCTCTTGAGGAATGGGCATGATGTGAGTAGGCTCTGGCATAGCAGGCATGACGTGAACAGATGCTGGCTTGGCAGGCATGACGTGAGCAAACCCTGGCATGTGGTGAGCAGGTCCTGGAATCACAGACATGACATGAGCAGACTCTGGCTTGGCAGGCATGGTGGCTATTGCAGGATTGCAGTGTTCCTCATCAGCAATCCCCACAGTAAATGATGAACCAGCCAGCAAAAGAGCTCAGTCAATATATTCCTCTAGTGACCAACAAATCTTTCCCCCAGGCAACTGAGAATGAATAGGTTCATTTAAACCTATTTGAAAAATGTCTTTAAGCGCAACGTCATTAAAAGCCACAAGATGACACAAACCACAAAAGTCCTCCACATAGTCCTCAATGGTCTGATTACCTTGACGAAGGCAGAGGAGGTGTGAAACTGCTGGGTTCATGGTTGGCAGTCGTGTATTCTGTAACGATCAGTCCACTGAAGGCGAGCGTAGATGAACCCAAGTGCAGTTTATTTACAAAGGTGCAATCCAAAACATCCAAACATAATCCCAACAAGAAACGAAGACTTGACTTGATTTGAACAGACTTGACTTAAACAGACTTGACTTGACGAGGCATGAAACAGAGTTGACAGAAACAGACTTAACATGGCATGAACAGACTAGACTCACCGACAGCAGGTTGCAACATTACACTAATACACGACAAAAAACAATGCCAAAAACATGACTACTTATACAAACGATGAGGGTCACATGACAAGAACAAAACAATCGGAACATGACACAAGGAACAAGAGGAACCAATAGCAAGACAACAAGAAGGGAAGCATGACACAAACAGCAAAATCAAACAATAACAAAATTAAAGACATGAAAACATGAACATAAAACAAAACCCAAAACAGACATTACAGCTCTTCAAATGCAAATAGTAAAAGCAGCATTATTTCTAGGTTATTTCTAGGTGGTTATAATATCGATTATGTACATTAAATATTGCAAGATCAGATCTATGAATTTTGTTCAGTAGCGTTAAATTTAATCTTAAATCGTTCAGTTAAAATAAAATATTGTATTTTTCAGCTGCCAATTTTTTTGGTCCACACACACGGTCACATTCTGATATCAGGATGCAGTCAGAGATTAATTACACAATTAATTCACCTCCTGAGTTCATATAGAAAGAACTGCCACGTTATGGTGAAAAAGCCACACAAATGGCAAGACTAAATTAAGAATAAAGAAAACATATATCAAGGTATACTTACTTGATTCATCGTCTGCAGTACATAATGTCTCATCTGTAATCATCCAAACGTGGCGCTCCGTTGTTCTCTTCTTGTTTGTTCCCTTCCTCAGGCTCATACATCGCGGTTATACAAACATGGCACACAGCGCATTTTTCAAAATCTGGTAAAGTAGTGCGCCGTCATGTATTTTGGCGCATGCGCATTAAACAAAAGAGACACTGCTTGGTTACGTATTATTTAAAGCTTTCCATTTCTATTCAAGTTGTTCTAATTCGTTGTGTGGTTAGTCCAAAGACTATGGTTAGACTCATTCACCTAACTAAAAGTAATTTTTACAGTGCAGTTTAGCCTATAATAGAAACCAAATGTAGGCTATTTGAATCCGAATTAATTTGGTTTAGATTTGATAAACTTTTCTGCAATTAATGCACTTACATGTGTGTTAAGTGACTTAGAACAACATAATGATATTGAAAGTTTTCTTTACACGGATGTAAATTACAATACTATTACATACAAATACAATACTTTCAGAAAATATTATGTAGAAAATTAAATTTATAGAATTCATAGCGCAGGAGCTGGTGATGAAAATTTCAACAATAAGTTTTATTGGAGTATACTGTATAAGAAAGTGTATTGAAGCTTATTTTTATTAATTGCATTAATGCACACAGTATATATTATAGATTAAATAGTAATACATTTAAAATACATTTACAGATGTATTTTTGGAGAACACACCTAAGTTGAAATTAAAATCAATGTGCTTTAGTATACTGATAAATATATAAAAATAAGTGTACTCATTTAAAATACAATAAAATCATAATTATGTAAAATGTATGTTTAAGTAATACATTATCATAAAGTGCATTTTTATAAAGTGCACTTAAGTATGTTAAGACCTATTGTCATTAAAGTACAATCTCTTTAAGTACACTTAAGTTGCCTTTATTTAAATTATATTTTATTATCTGCAAGTACACTTTTGAAAAAAGTATACTTTTAAGATTTGAAGTACACAAAAAAGTACACTTTTAATACAATTAAGCACACTTCTTTTTCACAAGGGCTGAGCTTAAGACTTCTCTGTATTCCTAATTAAAAGTTTGTCCTAATAGGTTTTAAGAGAAAACTATTAGCTAAAAATTTTACTGCAGTTTAGGAGAACTCTTAGTGGTAAGATTAAATGTTTTGTGAATACGGGCCCAGATCTGTCAGCTTCTTAAAGGGTTATTTCACCCAAAAATGAAAATTCAGTCAGTTACTCATCCTCATGTTGTTCAAAACCCATAAGACTTTTGTTCATCTTCGGAACACAAATCAAGATATTTTTGATTTAAATCCGAGAGCTTTCTGACCCTGCATAGAGAGCAATGCAACTCAAATTTTCCCAGACACAGAAACACAGTAAGGACATTGTTAAAGCATAAATAAAGTCATTATTTTTGTTTTCTTTGTGCACAAAAAGTATTTCATAGCTTCATAAAATTACATGCACCATTTTAACAATATCTTTACTACATTTCTGGGCCTTGACTGTGGTAGGACCCTTGCTGTCTATGCTGGGTCAGAAAGCTCTTGGATTTAAAAAAAAATATCTTTGTGTTTCGAAGATGAACAATGGTCTTACGGGTTTGGAATGGCATGAAGGTAAGTAATTAATGAGAGAATTTTTAATTTTCGGGGTGAGCAAACCCTTAAGTTATCCATGTCACATTTAGAGCAATAAAACAATAATTCAAATGACTACATTTGATCAATTAAAGTGAATCAAAATGAAAGTAAATTTACTCATCCTTGTTGAGCTGTCAAAATGGCTGAAAAACTAAATTACATTTTTTTACTTAAATATTATCAATATTCTAATTATATTAGAATTTAAAAAAAGGCATAATTTCAGTTATGGGGAAAAAAGCTTTTGGCTTATCTCCTGAAGCCACAAGAGGGCGCATCGAGCAAAATATTATGCATATCATTTCTTCAAAGCATAATAAAATAAAAGGACTATCTCTGAAAAAATTGCATAATGTTTAAAATAATGTTTATAAACCATATATAATTAATAAATTTGCTTAAACAATTAGAAAAAAAGAAAAAAAAATAGCACCATGCATGTATGTATAGTTTAATATAAAGGACCGAAAACCAATCAAAAAGAATACTTTCTTCATGTAAAAACTTGAGATGCAGTGGGGTGGGGGAAAATTTTTTTTTTTTTAAAGTTGAACTTGCATATATTTGACATAGCTTTCTAAACATGCGGCCATCTTGTGTGAGAGGCGAGTGCAACGTTAACGGTTTAGCGTAGCTGGTGCAACAATCCCGACAATCACTGAGAAGCCTGTCAAGAGCTTAGGTAAGGTGTTTGACAGCACCCTGAGGGACTCCGCATCCATCCAGTCAACCTGCACTGAGCTGGACAGATGGCTGAAGACAGTGGATCGGTCTGGATTGCCAGGGAAGTTCAAAGCTTGGCTGTACCAGCATGGCATTCTTCCCAGGGGTCAGCAGCCACCTCAGAAAATGGTTGGGGCTTCCAAAAAGTCTAAGCAGCAACACACTAATCGCACTTTACGGGCACCACAACAAACTGCAACTGCCGCTCAAGTCCTTGGAAGAGGAGTTCAAGGTAACAAGAGCAAGGGAAGTGTTGCAGTATAGAGACTCAAGCGATTCAAAGGTGGCAAATGCTGGAATTGAAGTTAGGACTGGTCGGAAGTGGAAGGCTGAGGAGGCTGTTCGACAAGCAGAGTCAAGAGTACACCATAAGAGGCTGGTGGGGGTGGTAACAAGAGGTAGGGCTGGATTGGGTTCCTTTTCAGCTCCCCACATTGACACCATCAAAGGGAAGGATAAGCGCTGCCTAGTCCAGGAGGAGGTGAGAGCAGTGGTTGAGGAAGAGATAACCTGCGGGACAGTAGGAATGAGGCAACAGGCTGCCTGCACACGATGGGAGAACGCGATCGAGAGGAAAGTGACATGGGCAGAGCTGTGGAAGGCAGAGCCACAGCAGATCAAGTTTTTTCATCCAAGCGGTATATGATGTGCTTCCCAGTCCATCAAACCTTCACATATGGGGCAAAGTGGAGTCTCCAGCATGCCCACTGTGCTCCAAGCGTGGAACCCTAGAGCACATTCTGAGTTGCTGCTCAAAGGCACTGGAAGAGGGAAGGTACAGGTAGAGGCATGACCAGGTACTGAAGGCCATTGCGGTAGCCATTGCTACAGGAGTCGAGTGGGCCAAGTGCTCCCGACCCTCGAAGCAAGCCATCGCCTTTGTCAGAGCTGGAGAACTGCCAAAACCAAAACGCTTGGGAGAGGCCTTTGAGAGGAAGCTCGCCAAGTATGAGGGACTGGTCAACGAGTGCAGACAAGCCGGATGAAGAGCTAGGTGTCTCCCGATAGAGGTAGGATGCAGGGGCTTTATAGCCCAATCCCTGTCCAGAGCCTTCAGTTTGTTAGGTATAGATGGGGTGAGGAGGAGAAGAGCCATCCACAACACCAGTGAAGCAGCAGAGGGTGGATGAGGGTGTATGATGTTGAAAGACCCGAAACACCCAATGAGTCCAGGAACATCACTGAAGATGTGTCCAGTAGCATCAGTAGATGTATTTGCACATTTATTTAAAGATTTTGTCAATTCTCAATACCACAGCAGAATATTAGGGTAACTAATTAACCCTCTGAAGTCGATTAACGCGTATACGCGTTTTGGGGTATTTTCTCCTGATAACCCCGAAAAGAACTTAAATTACACTTTCAGTTTTGATTGTACATATAAGAGCAATACATCAATCGAATCTGTAAAGGGTCTACTTTTTTTTGTATACAGACATAATAAGAACAAAACTTTGTGCACTTATAAAATAAAGATAACAAACAAGGAGTGCTGTCTGCAGCCTTTGTCTGCGCTGATCTTCAGTTACAAACGCGTCATTAAAATGAACTGTAACTCAGTGAATACTCAACACAGAGACATGAGAGAGAAAATCTATAGAAAGCCTGACATGTCTACTTTTAAAACTAAACAAGTACTGCCGAAAACAAATATTCTGTGATAAAGTAATCCATATGAAAACAACGCGATGTCCGTCTTTCATGTCTCCCTTCATTATCTTCTAATGTGACCACGCCCCTGCGCTGAACGCGCTTTTGAGATTCAAATGTTTCACTGAAGCGCGCGGCTTGAATACGCCCACACAACAGAAGACAACGCAGCGAGATTGTTCTTCATGTTTTTTTTATTTTACTGTTTGCTTCGCGATGAGAAGAATAAGAAATAATTCACCCCAAAAAGATGTGATGTGGTTGAGGATTTGAGATTTGGATTTCCTCAGAAAAAAGAATGAAGCACTTTATCCAGCAGAGATCAAAAACATGAGTAAGTCTCTTATTTGTTTATATACTTGTACTAGTTTTCACATAACGTGTAAACATTTTACTAGTTAGACTTTTTCCAAACTATAATTCCTGACTAAATGTATAATCAGGTGAAATATTATGAAGTTTCAATAACAATATACACTACTATACCATTCAAAAGCTTGATGTAAATAATATAAATGTACCAATAAATGTAACTGTAACAAATGTAATAAAAAATGCTGTTCTTTCAATTTATCCCCCCTAAAAAAACCTGAAAAAAATATTCTCAGCTCTTTTCAACATTAATTATAATAATAATAATAATGATAATAATAACAATAAATGTTTTTTTGTAGAAAATAAAATCGTTAAAAGGATTTCTGAAGGATTGTGTGACTGGAGTAATGATGCAAAAAATTCAGTTTGAAAGTCAGCTTTGATTGTTCCTAATAAACTGTTTAAACTGCACTCACAAGTGAATATTAAATTATGTTGTGGGATAATTAAATATATTCTAAATAAAACTACAAACATAAAATTATGTACATTTATTTTGTCCTCCACATTCTTTCTTGTAACTCACCCCTCTCAGTGACACAGCTGACTGAATGGCTCATTATGCAGCTCATTATGCAGGCCTTTGTCTTCTCAGGTGTGAATTCATGATAGTTGACGCCTACTCGCATATGACTTTTACCAACAAAAAGTGTACTTAGAAAATTTAAATCAATATATTGTTTTCTGTAAGTGAGTAAATAAGATGATGTTCACATCATTTAGAAAAAAAAATTCTAGGCTACAAGCTCCAGTTCTCAAAAGTCCTGGGAACCCATGTTCTGTATGTGTTTTATTGCCTTATTCAAGTGATTTAACATTTTTAGTTTTTCACTAACCACGCATAACATTTTTTTTCATGTACATACATGCTGCTCACATATTATTATAGCCCAGTTTGTGCTGATTACAGTAAGATTAGACTTTAACCATTTAGATATTTATAAGAAACTGAAAAAAGCACAAATGTCAGGGCATGACAAAACTTCTCCAGGCCCCAAAAATACCCTTAGGCTCCAGAGGGTTAACAGACATACTTGCAGACATACTTAAATTTCATTGTTTTATTTTGACAGCACATCTCCACCCAGAAATATTAAGGAAATCTATGCCCAAGGAATCGTTGCCCTGTTTCCATATCTTTGTGATCCCTACACAAAGAATGGATATGTAAGTGCAAATAATTTTTGTTAAAATCTAGTTATGGGGTAGTTGGTCACCTTTGTATTATTTAAGATGTGTTTGTTTTTAAAGGAACATTATTATGACCCTCAAAGTGGACAAGGTTACTTGACTTGGAAAATAAAGAACATTCAGAGGAACAGTGCATCATCAGAGAACTGTAGACATTCCTCACAGTCTTTCAGTGGTGGCCCAACTTCGGAAAGAGAGGCTGCATCCAGCACAGATGTTATCCTCACTGAAAAACAGTGTAGAGAAGCAGAAGTGAAACACACATCAGAAGTGTACACCATCAAGATCAAAATGAAGGAGACATTTCAGTACCGTTGCAAGATGATTCAAGACCCGAACAGAAGCACTGATGTGTTGACGGAATTTCCACGCTTGGATGTTCAAGGCCTGGTGAGAGAACATGTCTATGTGGTGATAAGAGAATTTCTTTAACCCGGTCATTGGGTTGGGGTTAAACAAATGTCAGAGGTACCCCTCTACACACTAACAGAATCCCAGGAACTAGAGCCAAACAGATATTTTAGAAGCCTTAAAACCAATTTATTTATTCATTTATAATTCACACACTAAAAACTAGGGCAGATCTTCCCACAATGAATAAATACACAATTTTCTACAAATAGAATAAAATCTGTTCCCAAACAACGGCTGTGAGTGAGTGCAGAAAAACTACTTTCCTGTCCAGGATGGGGATGGCACCTTCCACTCCTTTGAGCTGTCTAACAGGCGGCCTGACTCCAGTGTGGCTTGGCAGCTTTCTGTCCTATAAGAAATCAGCAAAAAGTCCTCAGCAAAAGCAGCTACAGCGAGCGCTAGACCATCGGCATCAAGCAATGGATTATGAAAGGAAAAAAGAACGTCCCTTTATAGGAATACTTGCGTGCTTTGTTTACTCGTATCTTCGATCGATCATGCTGTTTGCCAGCCGAGAAGCACCTGCGTAGGAAAGGTAGATCAGCATCCGGACTTCCCCTACATGGTAAGTTTCCGTCCCTTTTATAGAGCTGTAAGTTTATGATTATGATGATCGGGAGGTGTGGCAGCTATTTAGTCAATGGGGACCACCTGTAGTAGTCCATTACACACCCACAGTAGGCTTCCAACAAAACAATGTTAACAACACACATGCTCATTATAAACACACATCACACATGCTCAATATCTTTACACACTGACACTGCACACAGGATCTCACTGCAATCAGATTAAAACACACCCATTACAAAGGAGCCATACTATCCCCCAACCCACTTTACATTTCCCCATCTGACACAAATATTATAGGTTTATTGCAAGTTCAGCTCAATTGATAACATTTGTGAAATTTAGTTCATTACCATTTACAAAGAAATATAAAACTACAATGTATCTGCATAGTCACACATTTTTTAACTTTATGAATTCTTATGTTAAAAAGCGTTATTTGAGCTGTAAAGTTGTTTAAAACATTTTTATTGTGTTTCTATTAATGAATGAGGGACATGAAAAAATTTATTTTTGTGGGAAATAATTCCACAAATGCTGTCAACTTAATTGATATTAAATTTTTAATATTCTTTCTGAAGTAAATTATTTACACAAGTGTTTGTTGTTTATGATGTTTTTGCAGATTGAACAGGATTTTGTTTTGATCTTTGGTGAAAAGACTTCTAAGTTTTTAGAAAGGTGGCCAACTACATTCATGCACAAAGTTATTGTGCACAAATCCTTCCAAGCTCTTCAGGACAGGATTGACTGTGCTGAAATGACTGTGAAGGAGAATGAAATGGGTGATGCAGGTTAGACTGTCAGAGTTCAGAATAAGATTGTTTAGACTGTATTTTTTTTTCTGATGTCATTTATTTTATTTTATTTTTTCAGGATGGAACAGTGACATTGCTTCTATTCTTCTTTTACTTCATTTGATCCCACCTTCACCACCAGACAGAAAAAGACCTGGAAAGATGTCTGCATCTCAAGCAGAAAAACACC
The DNA here is from genome assembly GCF_018340385.1 of Cyprinus carpio. Classification (NCBI taxonomy): domain Eukaryota; kingdom Metazoa; phylum Chordata; class Actinopteri; order Cypriniformes; family Cyprinidae; genus Cyprinus; species Cyprinus carpio. The sequence continues at coordinate 234,222 of NW_024879255.1, forward strand.
TCATCATCTTCAAAAAGGTAAATTTGGTCTTTACTGTCATTTCCTGTAGTCTGCTGAAAATCAGTGTCTGTTGGGCTAATTGTATTGTGAAAAATTATTGTAGAGAGAATCAATTGAAGAGCTGATTTAATTATTATTTATCTTTTGGCCGGGACTAACATACAAGAGCACCTGGACTCAATTGAAGAAAGCTCACAGCCATACCTGCTTGCCATGGGTCCAAAGAAGAACAGCATTCATGTATATGACATCATTCTCGACAAGAAAGCCATACCGTGCAAATCAGTGAGTGGTCTCAGTGCCTTTGATGAACTTTTCAAAGCGCATTTTTTGTTTGGTGCATCTTACAGCAAAGTCCTGCACAACATGTTCACCTTTGTACAAACAGTTTTTCAGATTGACATTGGCAAAGTCAAAGAGTGCCCAAGAGTTGCTGAACTCAGAACTAGATTCCTGCGTTAGATTTGATTGCTGGGAAAAATTTATTTTGTTTGTTTTTGTTGTCTGAAACACAGAAATGTTCTTGTCCGACATCTAAAGTTAATTCATGGGCTTTTGCCTGGCAAATCACTTCAACTAAATTGTGGTGAAGCAGTTTGCTGTTTAGAATTTGCAACTTTTTCAGGTTTTCGCAAACACTTAAAAAGAGTTAATGAAGCAGGTGAAGTTTTGTTATGTGTAGAGGATGATGCTGTTGTTCATAATGCAGTTGGGCAACCAAGTAATACTGATGTAGCTACATGTTCAAAGGACAGTTATTTGCCAGTTCCCAGCAAAAACACTACCGATTTGTGTGCATCAGCAATAGCACAATTGCAAGCTGCAGGTGTTAGACATAACAAAAGTATCAACAGTAGTCTGACTATGGAGGAAGTAGTTCAAGACATCCAGGACCAAGTAAAAGAGACAGCTATAAAATGCTTATTTTCAGAAAACACGGACATTAAAAGTTCAATTGAGCAGTCATTTCATGAAATTGAAAACCCTTTCACCATGCTTAATTCCATATCTAAACGAAAATCATATTTTACCAAGAAATGTGGAATTGTCGAGCCTGTGGAGAAAGTAATTGGGGTCAGATTTGACAACAGAAAAAACAGGACTACTGGAACTTATGAGCAAGTTGCAGTGACTGACAAGTTTGCCTATGTTCCAATACTCCAAACATTACAGAACATTTTAAAGCACCCAAACACCAACATGCAGGTTCAAGTCAGGTTTACCTAATAAAAACGGTATTTACTCTGATAATGAAGATGGCCTGTAAATAAAAAGTCCTCCCTTGTTTTCGACTGAAAAAAATGCACTTCAGATTCAATTGTATTATGATGAATTCGAAATTAGGCAGTATATATTTTACTTTGAGAAATTTCCCACCACAATTTAATTCATCTCTAACAAACATATATTTATGTGCACTTTTCCATGCCCAAGACATCAAAACATGGATTTGATGCAATATTGGAACCTGTTGTCAAGTCCTTGAAAACAAGGGTATACAAGGACCTGCTGGTTTTGTGTGTGGAAGCATTGTCCAAGTAACGGGAGATAATCTTGGTTTACATGGCCTTTTTGGATTTGTTGAATCTTTTAGCACTCAGAATAACTGTAGGTTTTGTCTCACTGAAAGGGAAGATTATCAAACTGTGTTCTGTGAAGATGAGCCAAATGTAACTTTCCGTACCAAAACACTTACGAAGCCCAAGACATCAAAACATACCAAAACATATATGGGAAATAAATATATGTAAATATTTCCAATAAAAATATATTTACATATGTTTAATAAATGTGGAAAATGTTAAAAAGCGGCCAAAATCAAATATTTAAATATGTTTTATAAAATATATGTAAATATATTTTAAAATATATTACAAAAATATATTTTCTTCTATTTAAATTTAAGATATTTCAATATATAAAAATTTATTTATTTTAAATAAAATTCAAAAAACATAACTCATCAAAGTAATTCCTCCAGAAACAAATGTTCTCTCAGTGAAATGGGTGAAGTATAATGGAACTGAAAATCGTTCTACCTTAATTATTTGTGGTCAGGTAGACCTTGATTTGCCAGTGTTTTATTAAATCAGGGATATTATTGTCAGAAATGTATGCGTGATACTGGTTACATCACAGCTTAAAACTGTTTGTTCTGATGAACATCTTTTTGCCTATAGAATTTATCACAGACCCAGCGCATCTCTGAAAGTGTTTACTGTCAGTGAACTCACTTATTACAAACCTTTTGATGTGGAAATGTCCTATGGGTCTGATCATTTCTTTTGTTTTGTTGTACCCTACTGTAATCTTATTAAAATTTAGCTGTCACTAAAAGGAATACTTTCTTGATAACACTTTGACTATTCCATAGGAATAACAACACCAAAAGGTGTTAAATGACCCATAGTGTAAAATGTTAAGGTGTTAAATGACCCCAGTGTAAAAACTTTAATAACAATAGTAGGTGTAACAATCTACACTCTCAGTGTTATTTTTCAGCACTATAAGGTGCCATTTTAACACTGTAAATTCAAAACTACAAACAGTGTACTTTTAACTCTGGACAGATTGGGACCATATATGATCTTAAGTAGTGTTAAAATTAAGAGACTAGAGACAAGAGGACTAGAGACCGAGACACTCAGGATGTAGAAAATACTAAAGAAAGAGCCACACGTGCTGGTAGAGTGGTAAAAAAGGTCGATCATCTTATTGAATCTATGGCACAGAGACAGTTAAACATTAAATCAATTACAAACACATTGGGTAGAAAGTCCCAGTCATTACTTACCTTGTTTTAGAGATTTATTTTATTGTTCAAGTTCACATCCTCTGATATACTCTTCTGATATAGCTTTATTCCTATGATTATAAATCAATCCATTTGACATTATTCATTATATGTGATACAATTGACTCCAAGATTTGTGATTTGAAAACTGGTATGGTGTAAAAGGCATAATTTTATTCTAGGAGGTTTTTAAGGCCTGATCACCCTTAAATTTCTCTCAACCTTTGCTAGAAGTTGGCATTTTTAAGCTGAAATAGGTAAAGAGATATTTTTGAAAATTTGGCCTAGTATGTAAGTGAAATCGATTAAGTCTTTGGGATTTTGGTGAATTCAGAAGGGGGTGAATGTAGCAGGTGTTGATTAAAAATTGTTTTATTGTAAATTCACTCAAAATCCTTATGTTTTTCTGTTGATAATTAATATGTGTGTGTGTGTGTGTATATATATATATATATAAAAAAAATGTGTGAATTTTTTTTTTTTGTTGTTGTTGTTTGTTTATTTCTTCATGAGTTTCGCGCCCATCGCTGTTGTGATATCACTGGCACGCTGCATGCTCTTGCTTCAGTCCGCGGAAGGTCTGAGCAGAGCGAGGTATGCATTTTGTTCAATACTGTTCAGAAGTGTGTTCAAAGGGAATTAATCACCAATTAACTGATCAGTGTTTTGTCATGATGTGCAAATAAGTTACATGAATGTTTGACCTTTTCTTAGAAATAAGTTTAAAGCCAGAGAATGCAGTGTGACGTTGTCAGCGTGAAAATTAACCTTGTGAAATTTAGCCTATGAAGCACGATTGATGATTTCTCTTCTTTGTGTAAATGTTTAGCAGGAGCAGGCAAGATTGTACAATAAATAATTAACTGCATGTTTTCTACTGATGCAGGTAGTTTCTTATGTGTTTTTTTTATGATTTCTCTCTCTGTGTTCAAACTTGAATTGGTTTTATGTATATACAAAATGCTGGAAATGTTGAATTCATTAAATGAAATCTTTTATATAAGACATCTTCTGCATATGTAGTTATCTTATTTGAAATGATAATTAGTTACTACAATTTTCTTTATATTATTTCTTCATCTTGTGAAATATTAAATTGTCTGTATTGTGAACTCTTGCTTCAGTCCACGGGAGGTCTGGGCAGAGCGAGCAGGAGCAGGCAAGATTGTACAACGAATAATTAACTGCATGTTTTCTACTGATGCAGCCCGCGAGAGGTCTGAGCAGAGTGAGAGCACTCAACATAAAAGACAACTAAACTAGCAGACTGACTCCAGTATTTCACACCACACATCACAACGCAGAGGGGTAGTCGAGCTGTGTGGGCTGCGCCGGCTACACAGGCATCCTATCATGTACGATGCTTTTTCAGCACACACACATATTACACCAAAAAATAATATAAAATTATATTATATTCCCACATTTAAAAACAACTTTCTATAGACTAGAGGATGCAGTGTCATGGAGCCATGGTGACATGTACTGTATAACCTGAGACATTCTGCAAACACTGGAAATATTTTAGTCAAAGGACGGATTACTATCAAACATAAAAATAAAATCTTGAGTTTTCGTTCAATTATAGTCAGAGGGATTAGCAATGAAGCAATAAAGTCTTTTATTTGTTTTACACTTAACCTTGAGAGCCTTGGTTATAAATCTTTTTTCATGAAAACAGTTCATCATTATCCAAAGAGCACCAGGATATAGACTTTGCATATTTGTCCATGATACAGTATAAAAGGATTTTTTTTTTTAAAGAGGAAGTATAAGAAATAATGTTAATTAACTGTTGTTTTTGTCAATCATTAGCAAATTCTTATGTTTGCTCCTCCTTTAACTAGCCAATAAAATACTGTAGAGGTGCTCATGCAAACATTTTCAACAAGGCAATAATCCAGGTCTAAAGTATCCAGGTAATCAGAATATTTCACTTTCTTTCTATTTCTTTTTTCTCATTGCAAAATTGATATTCTTCAGTATTTTTGTCGTTTTCCAGTACAAATATCTAAAAATTCTTGAATCAAGATGCATTTACTTGAGAAGTGTAACAACTGTTTGCAGCTACTGTGCAGTGCCACTTAAATATTTGTGAACCCATTGCAGAATCTGTGAAAATGTGATTTTAACAAAATAAGAGAGATCATACAAAATGTATGTTATTTTATATTTAGTACTGTCCTGAGTAAGATATTTTACATAAAAGATGTTTACATTTAGTCCACAAGACAAAAAAAAAATAGCTGAAATTATTAAAATAACCTAATGGTTCTTAATACTGTGCGTGGTACCTGGATGATCAACAACTTTTTTTTGTTTTGTGATAGTTGTTCATGAGTCCCTTGTTGGTTTTGGACAGTTAAACTGAGCACTGTTCTTCAGTAAAATCCTCCATGTCCTGCAGATTCTTCAGTTTTCCAGAATCTTTTGCATATTTGAACCCTCTCCAGCAGTGACTGTATGATTTTGAGATCCATATTTTCAAAATCTGTCAGTTTTATAGCGAAATACAAACAGTATGTCTTACAATAATCTGTTCTTCATGCTCTTTAATGTAGTGTGACGTGACAGATCGCTGTATTCGCTTCAGTTTAAGCAGTATGTCAGTCAATCATCTTTCCGATTACAATGAGACATTTGTTTCATTAAAGTATGCTATACTGTTTTTTTATGCCTTCTGATGTTCCTTCAGTTTTATATCTTGCTATAAACTTGAAATAAAGAGGAAAAACACATTTACAATTTGTATTATGTGATAAAACTGACAGAATTTGAATGAGCTGTGTTATATTAAAAGCAACAAAACTCAAAATTATTGCGATTACTGGGTGGCTGGCGTGCACCAAATAATGGAAGACGTTAAATATTATGTCCAATAAATTACTGTAGCTATTATACCGTGAATAAAACAGCTTGTGAATAGTCACTTAAAAAGTTATATAGCCTACCTCCGAAAAGACAACAATATAACTTATATTAACAAGTCTGAGTCCACTTTAACCTTTAGAACATTTTTTTGTTGTTTTTAATTAAATACTTTTGAGGAATGAAAGGTTGGACGCCACAGACGTTTTTTACAGAGTAGGTGGTGGAATATTCACAAAGAAAACAGTAAAATTTAAGGAATTGATTCACACGAATACAGCAATCTGTCGTGCCACATTAAAGATCTTGAAAAACACATTATTGTAAGACACTTTGTTTCTATTTTGCTATAAAACTGTTATTGAGAGCTGAAGCTTTGTTTTATATTAAAAGTACCAAAAGCACAAGGGGGGTGGCGCACTACAAATAACAAATGCAATCGAAGACATGAAATATTATTTCCAAGCATACTGTCCCTGCAAGTATGACACAAAACAGCACCACTGCCCAGAAGACTCCACCTCCTCCTGGTGACCAGGTGATGACGCTGACCCCAGACAGCATGAGGAGATCCCTCAGCAGGATCAATGCACGCAAAGCTCCGGGTCCTGACAACATTCCTGGGCATGTACTGAGAGACTGTGCAGTGGAACTCATTGATGTCTTCACAGACATTTTCAACATCTCGCTTAGTCAGGTTGTTGTCCCCACATGCTTCAAAGCTACCAGCATCATTCCAGTCCCAAAGAAGCCGTCTCCATCCTGCTTCAATGACTACCATCCTGTTACACTTACTCCTATCCTCATGAAGTCCTTTGAACGGCTAGTCATGCACCATATCAAGTCTGCCCTCCCCCCCTCCCTGGGAATTCTGTTCATTCTGTTCTGTTCATAGACTTCAGTTCAGCATTCACAATCATCCTTCAACAGCTCATTCACAAACTAGTCCAGCTGGGGCTCAACACTTCGTTGTTCAACTGGCTATTGGACTTTCTGACTGGAAGACCTCAGGCAGTACGGGTCGGAAGCAACACATCCAGCACCATCACAATGAACACTGGGGCCCCCCAAGGATGTGTGCTGAGCCCCCTCCTCTTCACTCTGCTGACCCACGACTGCACATCGTAACACAACTCCAACCTCTTTATTAAGTTTGCGGATGACATGACTGTGGTGGGTCTCATTAGCAACTGAGATGAGACAAACTACAGGAGCGAGGTGGAGCCGCCGCACAAGAAAAAAAAAAGGGTGGTGTGCAGTGACAACAATCTCTCTCTGAACGTGGAGAAGACGAAGGGAGATTGTTGTTGAATACAGGAGGGAGGAGAGTGCACACTCAGCATGCTCCTCTGACCATCAATGGTGCGACTGTGGAGAGACGTGAGCAGCACCAAGTTCCTGGGTGGTGCAACCTCACAGAGGACCTCTCCTGGACCGACAACACCGCAACACTGGCCGAGAAAGCACAGCAGCGTCTTTACTTTCTCCTGCAAACTGAGAAGAGCTAGAGGAGAGCCCCACCCCCCCATCATGTGCACCTTCTACAGAGGCAACATCGAGAGCATTCTGACTAGCTGCATCACTGTGTGGTATGGCAACTGCAACACGTCCTGCCGGAAGACCCTTCAACGCATAGTGAGAGCAGCTGAGAAGATCATCGTTGTCTCTCTCCCCTCCCTCCAGGACATTTATGGAACCCATCTCACTCGCAAAGCCCTCTGTATCGCAGGTGATCCCACCCACCCGACACACAGCTTAAAAGTGACCCATACTCAGAATTCGTGCTCTGCATTTAACCCATCCAAAGTGCATCAAGCTGTCAGGAAGCTGAACTCCCTCCGGACCTTGTCCCCCCTTCCCTCTTCTGCCCCAGGCACCAGTGAACTATGAACCCCCTCCTCTCTTCTGCCCCCCCCCAGCTCCCACATCCCCAGGTCCTTCCACTCCCCCCTCCCACTAACATCATACGTTGACATGCACCAGTCACTTTGTGCAGCATTGGTCTGCTCACTACCTCATTCAGCATAGAACTGACGTCCCTAAACTACCTCTTCTGTCAGTTTAAATAAAGAACTGCTCTCTGAGCTCTTTGTCACTTTAATCAGACTGAATAAGCTCTTTTGCACTACAATCTTTTTATCTGCACTGTTTGTTTACTTCACTGGTTTGCACTCTATCTGCTATGTGCCTTGCACTGCTTTATTTAACTTTATTTTTCTTATTTTTTACATGCCCTTATTTGTATAGTTGTATTTTATATTTAATCTGTATCTATCTGTATTTTTAGGCTGTACTGTTAGTGTTATCTGTATGCACGATGGGTCTGAGAGTAACACATTTTCAATTCTCTGTATGTATGTGCTATACATGTGGAAGAACTGACAATAAAGCAGACTTGACTTGACATGGTATGATTTCTGCTAATAATCCCAAATGTAGGCCTATTTGTAGTGTATTACAAAGGGTTAAGTAAGTGCACTACGTAACCCCCAAAGTAATGTCGACTGGGTGTGTGAGCTGATGTTAATATAAAAAGTTTTTCCTGTTCAGTCTGTTAATAAGTATCAAATTCTTGACATTAAGCAGTTTCCGTAAGTCCTTAAAATTAACTCTTCCTCATTCCAGTAAGATGATGTGGCCGATCGGACACAACAATATTCAAATAATTCCGGTGACCTGGCAACTTCTCCCGGTGTTTTCTCCGGGCCAGTTGCATTAGGCTATACTCTCAAAATATTATAAATTTAATTTCTACAATTTAATTTCTCATAATTTTGACTTTATTCTCGAAATATTTCGACATTATACTTATAATTTCAACTTTATTTGAATAAATTCAAAATATTACGACTTTAATCTCGTAATTTTTCGATTTTTATTTTTTAACATGGCACTAATATGCTGTCATGGTGTGTTTTTATCAATTAATTTACCTTTTTAGTCAAACTCTATCTGTGTGTTTTAAATCGGGGTGTGTTTTAAGTGTGTTTTAAATCGGGGAAAAATCTGCTAATGGGATCAGAAAATTAAGCTTAATGTAAAAGAAAATTAAGAATATTTATCTGGCAACATTGGCAGAAAACAATACTTAAGTCATTTTGTTTCTTTAGAAAGTCTTGATTTGAGGATGTTTAGATATTGGTCCTGGGAAACAAAACAAAAATACTGAGGAAGAAAATAATTTTTTTGTAGAGTACATATTCTTGGATACTCATGAAGAGAACTAGGTCAAGCCATTCTTCTCTCTAAAAAGCATTTCATTGTTAATGTGGCTGGAGAGAGATTCCAGCAGTGATTCTTGGTTTGAGTTTTGGTTTTGTTAGGTCTTAGTGTGTAAAGCATAGAAAACAACATCCAAAAAACAACTCATTAATCCAACGTATTTTACAGAGTAACATCATACCAACTTTTACAACTATCATCAAAATACTTTAAAAATAATTAAATCAAAAAACCACACTGATTTCGCTATGTCCTCCTTTATTTGGTGCTGCTTTGAGCTGGTTGTGACAAAAGTAATCAAAAATACAAAATGTAATACAAAAGAAAAACAGCATAAGATTTATTGACAGCTTATCAAAAATATGATTATAATAATAATTATAAAAACTTAAGTTTAATAAATATTCTTATTAAATATTGCTGCAAGCAGCAATTAAGGGGCCAAGCAAAAAGAAAGAACAATGAGTCATGATAGCATGGCTGGGAGCATCAGACCAACTGTAACAATGAGTGGTTAAAGACATTTTAAAATCATTTCAGTCAAAATGGCTGAAAAATCACAAATACCATCACTAGTAAAACAATTGAATTGCTTATCATTTTTGACCAATAGATAATACTGTAATCTACTTATTATGTTGTGGTTAGTGCGAAATGATAATGACACATAAAAGTTTGGTGTCAATATGCCAAAGGGTTGCAGGGTGCAGAATTGCAGCCTCAGAATCAGCTTGGCATCATGCCAACAACTTCATTGATTCATTATTTTAAAATGGTTTGGTCTATCAAAAAGCTTTTGATAACTTTTTGCCAGCATGGTCTGAAAATTATCAGAGCTGATTTTGGTGAAAATCAGGCCAAAAGTATAGGAGTTTGAAAAAGTAGGTTTTCAAAGAAATTCCAAATGGCCAACTGCAACTTCAAACGAATATGGCATAATTGATATCAATGTTCTCTGGATGATCCAAGGAATCTATCAAGACCAGTTTCATTAAAATAGGCAAAATTAATCAAAATCTATTAGCATATTTTTAAATTTAATTATAAATTTTGACCAGAAAGTGAAGCTTTTCTGAATAGCACTAATGCATTCGTGAAATACAGAATTTTAAAACAAAATTCAAAATGGCCAATGCCCAAAATGGCCATATGGGAATATTGGATGACATTCAACTAAACCGTTCAGAAGTTAAAAAAAAAAATTGCTTAAAAAAAAAAATTGCAAAATAATATTTTCATATCTCCTGACTAATAGGTGGTGCTGTGGTGAAACTGCAAGTGTCTTCATGTCATGGTTGTTCTAAAACAGGGGTTCCCAAACATTTCCATTCCACGACCCACCTAGACAAGTATATTCTATTTCAAAAACAACCAAAACAAAAAAAAAAAAAAAACAACTGTAATTACTAAAATCAAAAAAAAAATTAAAAACTTAATACACACCAAAAAATTATGTATTTAAGAAAAATAACCATACAGGTGCTTCTCAATAAATTAGAATGTTGTGGAAAAGTTCATTTATTTCAGTAATTCAACTCAAATTGTGAAACTTGTGTATTAAATAAATTCAATGCACACAGACTGAAGTAGTTTAAGTCTTTGATTTTAATTATGATGATTTTGGCTCACATTTAACAAAAACCCTCCAATTCACTATCTCAACAAATTAGAATATGGTGACATGCCAATCAGCTACTAATCAACTCAAACACCTGCAAAGGTTTTCCTGAGCCTTCAAAATGGTCCCTCAGTTTGGTTCTCTAGGCTACACAATCATGGGGAAGACTGCTGATCTGACAGTTGTCCAGAAGACAAACATTGATACCCTTCACAAGGAGGGTAAGCCACAAACATTCATTACCAAAGAAGCTGGCTGTTCACAGAGTGCTGTATCCAAGCATGTTAACAGAAAGTTGAGTGGAAGGAAAAAGTGTGGCAGAAAAAAAAAAACAAGGAAAACCAAAGAAAAGAAATGCACAACCATCCGAGAGAAACCGCAGCCTTATGAGGATTGTCGAGCAAAATCGTTTCAAGAATTTGAGTGAACTTCACAAGGAATGGACTGAGGCTGGGGTCAAGGCATCAAGAGCCACCACACAACTAGCTACGTTGTCGTAATCGTGTTAAGCCACTCCTGAACCACAGACAAAGTCAGAGGCGTCTTACCTGGGCTAAGGAGAAGAAGAACTGGACTGTTGCCCAGTGGTCCAAAGTCCTCTTTTCAGATGAGAGCAAGTTTTATATTTCATTTGGAAACCAAGGTCCTAGAGTCTGGAGGAAGGGTGGAGAAGCTCATAGCCCAAGTTGCTTGAAGAATTTGGGGTGCAATGTCATCTGCTGGTGTTGGTCCATTGTGTTTTTTGAAAACCAAAGTCACTGCTGACCAGCTTTTTGAAGATGCTGATTTCATTTTGCAGCAGGATTTGGCACCGGCCCACACTGCCAAAAGCACCAAAAGTTGGTTAAATGAACATGGTGTTGGTGTGCTTGACTGGCCAGCAAACTCACCAGACCTGAACCCCATAGAGGAAAACGAGAAACAAGAGACCAAAAAATGCAGATGAGCTGAAGGCCACTGTCAAAGACACCTGGGCTTCCATACCACCTCAGCAGTGCCACAAACTGATCACCTCTATGCCACGCCAAATTGAGGCAGTAATTAAAGCAAAAGGAGCCCGAACCAAGTATTGAGTACATGTACAGTACTATGGAACATACTTTCCAAAGGGCCAACAATTCACTAAAAAATCTTTTTTTTAATTGGTCTTATGAAGTATTCTAATTTGTTGAGATGAGTGAATTGGTGGGTTTTTGTTAAATGTGAGCCAAAATCATCACAATTAAAAGAACCAAAGACTTAAACTACTTCAGTCCTGTGTGCATTGAATTTATTTAATACACGAGTTTCACAATTTGAGTTGAATTACTGAAATAAATTATTTTTAAATGAAAATAAAAAAAATAAAAAATCACCAAAAATATTTTATCAGATATTATTATTGATATTAAAGCTGTAAAATTTCAGTATTAATATTTACGTTGTAATTTCTTCATTTAAAGACGGTAATGAGTCCATGCAATAGGTCCATAAAACTCTAAACATGCTCACTCGGGTGCGGCTATGAACTGTAATCCGTGCTGTGAGTGTTGTTAAACTCATCGCCGGGTTCAGCACAGAAAATGCTCTCATGATTCTTCCTTGTGTGTAGGGGAGAGCGGAGCACAACCCAACACTTTTATAGCAAAACATAAGAAGCGAAGCAGAACTATCTAATGTTTGGAGATTAAAATAATTGTAAAATAATTGTAAAAATAATAAACAGATGTCTAATTTTAAATAAACACTAAAAACTGAGATAATACATTTCCTTAAGCCAGAACTTTTTGCAATGGTTAAATAAATGCTCAAAGGTATCTTCAAATGATTTTTGAACTTTGCCGCTTTTTTTCTCTATGTATTGATGATATCGCAAGGAAATACTAGGAAATTTGGGAAATTTTGTTATGCTAGTGTGTGGAAATGTTTAAATCGTTATAATCAACCCCGCGTTTGTGCCCCGCTCCATACATGTGAAATGATTTTTACAGACGTTTCCTTATTGGTAGGAATCCAAATGCATATGAAGGAATGAAAACAAAAACTCGTTGGATCTCTCGGAAAGACACAGCGCAGAGTTTAAACAGACGATTGAAATGGATGAACATACCTGAAACAGTTTTCGTAACATTTGAATTTTCAGGTGTATGCAATCTCATGCAGAATACAGTGGAGTGAAGTGAGCAAGTTTCTTCTCATTAATAATGCGGACCAAGCCTTTTATTAATGAACCGTCCCTCTGAGACCCTCACTGTTATTACAATTCATGCGCGCCCGTGCTTCGGAACATGCAAAGCATGTTTTAAATCGCGTATTTTGCGATTCTAAAATCGCACTAAGCAATATCCCTAACCCTAGACTGTACTGTGTGTGAGTGTGTGTGTCATTGAAACGCAAATTTATCTGCAGCTAAGTGACTTTGTCCGACCCACATTTTTCCCTGTTATAACACACCAAGTTTGGTTTAATACACTGAAGAGTTATTGAGATGTAGCCTCATGTCCATTTTGGTGTGCTCTTCACCAAATTCCTTCACGTGTTATTTGTGAACGATCTAACTAATTAACTTGAATACTATACGTTGTTGCCAGCATAGTCTAAAGATAATCTGAGCCAATTTTGGTGAAAATTAGACAGACTGTCTAATAGGGTAGTCAAAAAATAATTCAAATTTCGAATATTTGTCGAATTTAAAATAAAAAGCTGGATTTTTAGCCTATCCAGTTGAAGCCACTAGATGTGGTGCTGCTCCGTTTTTTCATAAAAAATATTGTGGAAAAAGAGAACATCAGTGTGGAGAAGATCTTGTTTACATTAAAACTGAAATGAAGCCATTCACACAAAATGTATATTTATCGCATTTTCTATAAGGACACAAGAGGGCCGCATGTTTTAAAAGCCATGTAAAATGAATGTAAGTTAAACTTTGAAAAAACATATCTCAAGACTATGGTGTTTTTTTTCAAATGTTTTTCAAATGAAAAAAAAGTACTCTGTGTGTGTTACAGAGAGAACAGAGGAAGTGTGCGGATCCATATGCAGATCTTTATTCATGAGCATGGTCAAAGAACATGACATGAATGAAGCAAGACAGAGTAATCCCAGGGCAGGCGTGTTGCAAACAAAATCCAGAGGGCTTGACAAAAGGGGTAATCTGTAAAAAAAAGAGCAATAGTCCAGGCTGAGGGAAACAATAGTTATGTTACGTTCAACACCGAAGCTTGTATTAAAAAAAACAACAACACATTTCACATTGAATCACTGTATCGGAGCTTGATTCGTTTTGAGAAAAGCATGTGATCTATGACGTCCAAAGCTTCATTCGCCTGAAAACCACATGACTGCTTCGGTATCAGGTTCAAACAAAGTTTTACATTATATTACATTATAATGTGCTAGCATTGTTTTGTTTAGTTTTTTACATTTCTTTAATCGTAATTTATATATTGAGCTCAAAAATGAACTTTGGCCATGAAATATTAGTCTGAGGACTGAGGCAGAGTTAAAATAAACAGATCATAGGTTTAATTTATAAATTTATGTTTAATTTATTTTACTTATTTTAGTGCCGGTACACTGACACAAATGAATGACTTTGACAATAAACGTTATTTATATAAAATATAATAAAACAAAAAATCAGTTGTCGAGCCAGATGTGAAACACTTTGGTAGGTGTCATTTATTTTTATGACCACTAGATGGCCACAGCATAAACCGTTTTAAAAAGCTTTGAATAATGAACCTTTTTCCGATGAAAGCTTCACTGGTTCAGAACGCTTCACTTCGCCTTCACTAGCAAACAGTATCCAAGACAGAGTCAGGCAAATGGGTAATCCAATATACACAGGCGAGAATGAAAGGACTGGAGAACAGGCTAAGCAAAACTAAACTAAGGCAAGGACTCGTTAACAGAACAATGGCTAACGAAAAGGCTCCGTAGAGTAGCTACACTTAGACAGCGACAGTGCTAACAATACTCGGTGGTGAGAAGGAGGAAGGCCATGGCTTATAAAGTGTTTGATTGGTTGCAGCTGTGGGAGTAATCAGTGCAATGGATGATGGGAAATGTAGTCCGGGGTGACGTGCAACAGTTAGTGTAGTGCAAGAGTCTATATAGTAATGAGCGGGTGATCTCTGGTGGTGAACGAACAGACGGGAAGGCACAGGATCCGTGACAGTGTGATTGGTTTTTGTCCCTTTGTATTAAACTATGCATACATGATGCTATTTTGTTTATAATTGTTTAAGTAACTTAATTATATTTGGTTAATAAACATTATTTGAAAGATTATGCACTTATTTTCGAGATAGTCATGTTATTGTATTGCTTTAATACACGTGCATTAGTAATATTTTGCTAGATGGGCCCAATTGTGGCCTCAGGAGAGAAGCCAAAAGCTTTTTTTCACCCTAACTGAAATTATGCATTTTAAATTTGTTTAAAATGCGTTTGTCTAACCGAGACTTGTCATTTGCACTTACGTATTGTTGCTTTTTTTGTTTGTTTTGATTGCTTCTATTGTCCTCATTTGTAATAAAATTTGGATAATAGTGTCTGCTGAATGATTAAATGTAAATGTAAAATGTAAATTTAAATATAATTTGAATATTGATAATATTTAAGTACAAAATTCGAATTTAGTTTCTCAGCCATTTTGAGACAAGTTCAAAAAAGTATATATATTTTTTTAATAATAAAATTTTGAAAAATCTTGGTGCATACAATTTTAGATTTTGGTATGCATTCGACTTGGCATGAGCCATGGAATCAAAGGGAAAACTCCACGGTTCAGTTAGTATCCTAAACATGAGTGAAAATTTGAGCTGTTGGTGGCGCTAGAGGGATTGAGTTAGAGACACCAAACTTGCAATGTTAATGTTGAGACTGTCCTCTATCTGTGTGACAAAATTCATAGCTTTCCTGCAAGCAGTTTTATGGGTTGTCATAGACTCCCAGAGCAGAAAAAGAAGAAAAATGCCGCCAGCAGATACAATAGATGTCTATGCACCTTCTGTGCTTGGCCTCTAATGGCCCTTGTTGAAGTTTGATTGCATTTGTTGCCAATTAATAGCACGTGTGAAGTGGGGTACGAGCAGTTAATTCAGAGACATTCCCTTGAGGATTTATGAAAATGAGTTAGCAAATCTTTAGCCATCCACTAGGGGGCAATATGACTCCCACTGCTAGTCGACTGACTCCACACTCCCCGACTGCTAGTCGACACAGTTAGAGCAGTGTTGGCTTGAGTATCAGTCACGCTTATTGACAGTGTAAGATGATTTACGGTTAGCCGTGTCGGAAATCCAACCACGGATTAGCATGTTGTTATCTCAGAAACACGCTCAGCCATCACATTGAATCAGGTAAACTGGTTATATATTTATTTTTTAGTATAATTACACACACTATACCAGGGGTGGTTCTAAACAATTTTTAGGTGGGTTTCAGTCCCCCATCTGTCACCTTAGCCCCCCAAAACTATCTTAACAATCAGGCCAGTGCTGCTTCCTCTAGAAAGTGAAATTAGACAAACTTGGGGGGGTGCATGTCCTAAAAGGTTGAAAACCCCTGATCTAGTGACCCTCATGGCAATTAACTTTTCAATCAATTAAACCATTTATCAGATACAATTTTCATATATATATATATATATATATCTGGTATGGTCCATTGTGAGTAAAACTGAGTGAGTAAACACACACAATAGTGGTTATCATCTAAGATAAATGTGTAAAAAGAATTCATCACATTTGGTTATTCCTAAATTGCAAACAAGTTCTGTAGAAACTACATCTATTGAATCTATATCTGTATACAGATGCACCAAATTATTAACTGATTAGCCATTAAGATGAGTGAGATTCAGTGCTTGAAGTGGGCAGGTACAGACTAGTATGCAGTACCGACACTTCTATATTTTAGTCTTTAGCGTCTTTAACTGGTACTTTTTTGTGCGTACCGGCACTTCTGACATGTTGCCGGTACTCAGAGTCAAAGCATCAGTGTCTGGGTAATTAGAAATGACACTATATAAATCTCACTAAGCAGGGGGGTCACCTCTCACCTCTCATGAATGCAAGTGGAGTCTACCTCAGGGGTTTTCAAATTGTGGGGCGCAAGAGCATGTAAGGGGAGGTGCGTAGAGTAAAAGTCTTCACGGAAGACCTGAGGACCCGACCTGGATCTGTTTAACATTATGTGTGAGTCAAATATTATTATATACAAATATTAGGCTTTATAATTCAGGTTGCACCAGCTAATGCGCATGTGCAGTCTCATGCGCACGCCATGTTTCTATGGCAACCTGATCTGGTGGGCTTTACTCCGCCATAGTGCGCATTGCATTCTTTCTCCTATATATGAAAGAACCGTCTTGTTATATTTAACATTTTTGGCCAGGCTTGGTTCAGAGAGCACAGTGAAGATAGAAAATATGTTAAATAAGCTATTTAAGTTATCAAGCTGTTTCATGTGAATTCCTCGTTTAAGTTTAATAAGATGACTAGGTCAAAATACTAGGTGGAGCTCTAAGCATATGTTTTGTATTGTTTTCTTTTACTGAAGAAGAGACAGCTGTTATTGAACACACTCACAGTAAAGTGTAATGGACTTCTTGTTCTGTGCATTTTTTGCTAAAAGTCTTTATCACAACTCAAAAAGTATCATTATTGTAGTTTAAAATGGTAAACGCAACAGTCGAAGTTGACTCGAGATGTAAAAAAAAAAAAAAAAAGAGAAAAAAAGTTGCATTAGTCATCTGTCACCAATCGTGACAAAAAGTAGACTTTTGAAAGCTTTGAATAATTAGGGATTAAGATGGCTCTCTTTCAGTCGCATCGCAGTCAGGCAGAAGGCTACTAACAGAAATTAGACTAACAAAGATAATTGTATGCATCGCAGTCAGGAAGAAGGCTAGGAGGTTTAGTGGTCTTTGGCATCTCCTTGTGGTCCTGTTTGGTATCGCAGCTCGACTTGTACTAATTTGTATTAAAACATATTATTTAATTATTGATTCACTGATTGTGGCACTATACATACATTGTGAATTATGAAAATTAAAAATACTTATTTATTTAATATTAATAAATAAATAAATGGGGGTGGGGGTGAGTACTGGTGCTTCTTTTTTTCCACTTCAAACACTGGTGTGATTAAGTAATAGACAAATGCATTAAACTGAATGAGAAGACATGCAAATGAAAAGTTTGATAGTAAGAGGCAGTTGCTGTGAATGAAACATTTAAACAGATGAAACACTTATTTTGCGTAGTGAAAAGGATGCTTTGTGATTTTGTATTTTACTAAGACAATTTTAAATATGCTGTCTTTAAATATGCTGCCAATTTTAAAATAATGTTGTCTTAGTTACAATACACCCAATCAAAAAAGCATCCTTTTCCACTACACAAAAAAAAAAAAAAAAAGATTTAAAAAATACTAGGACCAAAAACTAGGGGCCAAGTAAAAACCCCCCCAATATTGATATCCCATGGATAATGGAAACCTGAAAAACCACAGTCTATTTTACTAATTATTTTAAATCAAGCTTTTATAGTTCTTAATTGTAGCATTTGTTGTAATAAAGCTAGCCTATTAATTCAATACCAGGCCAATAATGACTTGAGTTTTTATTAAATCTATATAGCATTTGTTATGAAAAAAAAAAAAAAAAAAAATAAAAAAAAATCAGCCTGCACATTCAGAAACAATAGCTACAATATGCCACAGTTGTAATAAAAAATCTATAGGGAAAATCAATTAATTTAACAGATTATTTAACATAAATTCTAGAAGTTTTGTTACAATAAAACAACAGTTTTCTCCTCTTTTCATCAGTCCTTTTAGTTTATGTGCCTTTTTCAGATAATGTTAGACTTTCTCCATAGTATTTTAAAGGCAATTTCTCAATAGAGTTCAAACAGCTCTGACATTTTGCCATCAGCTTCACAATAGGAAATGCTCAAGCCAATTTTATCACACTTTTCAAGTGCGCTGGTGAACGCGCGCAGACTATATGGTGATTTGCGCTCGTGCACATTTTTTAAAAACTTGCTTCAGTCATATTTGTGATGATAACTTGCTTCCGGGTTGGTATTCGAATGTTGGAAGTTAGCCGCTTATAAAAGCGTGAATTTCAAATAATTAGTCAATAGACTCATTTTTATGTTTCCACTGATCAATGGTTAAAAATAATTGGGTGGTTTGTTACTTGCTAGTTCTTGGTTATTGGGGGGGTGGCGGGGGGGTTTGGTTACATGGACACATGTTCCATAAAAAACAACAGGTCAGAATCATTCCTTTACAAAATAAAAGGCTAGGGCAACCATAAATTTCTCACACCAACCACACCAACACATGCGAACGCACTACAAGCCTCTAATAGTTATTTTGCAAATAAAAGACTTACAGAATGCATCATCTTCTCCGCAGATTGTGAGAGCAGCAGTGTAACAAATTTGTGCTGGCAAAATAGTCCATTTAAGAGTTGTGGTAAAACTTTGTTTTCTTTTAATATGGTTCTCCGCAGTTACATCAGCTATTTATTTTCGTCTATTAGATCGTAAAAATCAACATGTATTCTGCACACATGGTGCGGTGAAATATGATGTGTGGTTTGATGGCTGTGATGCAGAAATGATGCTGTTGGGCAGCGGATTGCCATCTGTCTGGATGGGTAATTGTAAAGAATTTCTTTTTTCTATTTACTATTAATACAACTTCTATGTTATTATCAGTACATGTCATGATTTTAAATATATTGCATTGTATGTAGTTCTCATCTGTTTTAGGACGCTGGGACTTGAACACTTCGGAGAAGAGTTCCTCCTTCATGGAGCAGAAAACTGTGCAGTTTCAGATACCAATATGACCCGGTTTGTAATACTCTCTCAACTGGTATTATCCAAATGCGAGGTTAAAGCCAGAAAAAGACCTACACCGCAAAGGCAGTATTAGTTCATGGGTTCAGGACTTTCATTCAATTTGCCTTTGATAAAAGAAATCAAAGGGGTGATGACCTCTATTTTAACATTATGCTCCTTAATTGGTCACATATGTTTGTAAAATAAATTTGGTCCACACTTTTATAATACATTGAAGACCAGAGGGTTGAAAATGCTTAATTTTAGGGATGGAGATGACATTGATGAGCCACATCTGATTTGGCCTCTATTTGCACGCCATTCAAAAACAATAAACACCTCATTTTACTTTTTTATGTGTTTAGAATGGATGTAGTTTGACAACAAGATTCTTCTGCAATTAATGATGCTGAAAAGAACAATTTGGCACACTCAGCACAAACTGTTGCTGCTAGCTGCAACCTACCAG
Source organism: Cyprinus carpio (assembly GCF_018340385.1). Taxonomy (NCBI): domain Eukaryota; kingdom Metazoa; phylum Chordata; class Actinopteri; order Cypriniformes; family Cyprinidae; genus Cyprinus; species Cyprinus carpio. The sequence continues at coordinate 254,036 of NW_024879255.1, forward strand.
GGCCCTTTGAGGATCTGCTGGGGTTGATACCAATGGCGAGGAAGGCCAGTGGGTTGGGAACCGAGAACCAGGGAGGTATTTTTTGGGTTGGGAACATTTTTAAAAATTGTATATGTTTCTTTACGTTATTGTCGGGTGGGAGAAAAATTCTATGTGTTCAGTTTTTAATTTATTGTGGAATTATATATAAGTGCAAATGATAATTGGATATGGTAAAATACCATAGGAGCAATCTGTGGTTAATATACTTGTGGTGTATTGTTTACTGATTTTTCAGCCTAATGAACATGGACTTGAGGGTCGGCAAAAGTAGAAGGATCAATCACACAAAACAGCGCCCAACCCACCGTCGGCCCTGGGTGTCGCCTATGAGGCATAGCTCTTGCCAAGCTCCAGCCATCCTCTTCCATATTCACACTTCACTTCCGGCCCCTCATTCTGTCCATTTGACTGTGCCTTGCTCCTCATCCCTTGTTGCCCTGCACCTCGATGTGGTCAAGGCCATATTTATTATTAAATAAAACAAGGTATATGTCTTCAACAAATATGTACTGTATGTTAAAACGTTCTTGGTTACTATCATAACCCCCTATTCCCCAAAGGAAATTATAGTCGACTGCTATATAGGGTCTCACTTGGGAGGGCTAGTCACCTCTGACTTTTACAAAAATGGGCAATGAAAAGTGGCGAGTGGAAGTATTGCATGCCGAGACACTTCCTTGGGCAATACGGGTAATATAGCCTGGTGGGCGTTCAGCTTTTCTCATTCATTCAGGTTTATGCTGAGTGAGACGAGGGACAGTGCTGATGGCCATTCAGCGGGGGGCTGGGGGTAGTTTCAAGGTCAGTGGCAGGAGGGACATTAATGTACCTCCATTCCCTCCATACAGGGAATGAGGGTGACAACAGGGAACCTTATGCTTTTTTCTTTCTGTCACTTCACATTCAAGTGAGGTTCTACTGGACCTATGGGGTCTCTATGGAAAGAATAGCGAACAATCAAAGAGCGCTGTGTTACAGAGTGTTGGGATGTGGTTGGCTAGCAAGTTGGTGTCGGGCCTAGTGGCACTACTGTCCCTCAATTTGGGGGGGAAGGAAGAGGATATTGCGGGTTTTCAGCTCCCACTGGTACATCTAGCACATGAAATATCTGGGCCAGTGTTATATTAAAAGATTCCTCTAAAGTCTATCGTATAAAGTAAACTGCCAGAATTCAGTAAAGTACATCTACCTCTATGGAAATCGACTCAATGTAAAAGTAATTGCTCAATTAAAAAAATACTAGTATTTAAGTATTAAAGTAATGACTATTAAAACTTTATCTTATAGTTCAATAACAGTACAAGTACATTTATAAATCATGGCACAGCTGATTGTATGGATGGCAACCAAGTGAATATAATATTATATAATATATGATGTGATTGGATATACAAATTTATTAGGGATTATCACAAAAAATAATATTTTTTCAGGGCAGTTAAGAAAAAAGTGAGGGTATGGGTCAAAGATGTCCATAAGAGATAACACAGTTTGATTTTTCTGGTGGATTCTGATTTCCGTTTTTAAATATGCGTTTTGATATGATTGCCAATTTTTTATTATATTTACATATTTATTTTTTTTGAGGAAGGACAAGAAAGGATTAAAATATGTTACACCCCGATGTGTTTTTTCCTCAACTGCTTCTTTACATGGGGGTCCCCCGCAGCTCCATTTTGAGGCCTATTCTGTTCTCTCTGTATATGCTTCCCTTAGGACATATTTTTAGGAAATTTGGTATTACTTTTCATTGTTATGCAGATGATACGCACATTTATCTACCTTTGAAATTAAAAGATAACTCCTCAATATACCCCCTATTCATCAGAAATCCAAATTTTAAGGCCTGGATGGCACTAAATTTCCTTAATTTGAATGAAAATAAAACAGAATTTATACTGTTTACGCCGGAAGGTACTTGTGAGTCATCAGATTTGGACCTTGGAGACTTGAAACAATTTGTGAAGCCCTATGTAAAAAATTTAGGTTATCATAGACTGTGATTTTAAATTGGACAAACAGATTAACTTGGTAGTTAAATCTTGTTTTTTTTAATTAAGACAACTCACCAAGGTGAAATCTTATCTGTCTTTTAAAGACTTTCAAAGAATCGTTCATATTTTTATTTCAACTCATCTGGATTGTTGCAATACCTCTATATAGGTATTAGTCAGGCCTCTCTCTCCAGACTGCAGATGGTCCAGAATGCGGCAGCTCGCTTGCTGACAGGTACATGAAAGCAGAAACACATCACCCCCGTTCTCGCCTCTCTTCACTGGTTACTTATCCATTTTAGGATTCAGTTTAAGATTTTGGTATTTGTTTTTAAATCTCTTAATGGTTTAGCACCTAAATATCTGTCCGACTTGATCAAGCTGTATGCTCCGCTAAGAGCACTTAGGTCTGCTGACCATTTGCTTTTAGTCATCCCAGGGGTAAAGTTGAAGAGCAGGGGTGACTGAGCATTTGCAGTGGCGGCCCCGAAGCTCTGGAATAGTTTGCTCCTCTACATTAGACAGGCTCAAACACTTGCTGTTTTTAAATCTAGCCTAAAGACTAATTTCTATAGTCTGGCATTTGATGCTACATAAGAGCTGCTATCTTTTATTGTCTTTTGTAACACCTCGCCAGCAGAGGGAGCCCTCACCCGAGTATTGACTATGTGCCGCTCGCTTTGCTTCCCAGGTTACTTCCTGTTTGTGATATATTTAGTGAACCTGGCTAACAGGCCGTTGCGAAGTATTGCCAGTCTACCTGCCTTACTGAGCCTTCTAATTCCATTGCCTTGTCTATCTAGTGTATGACCATTGCCTGCCTTATTCCGTTTACATTTTTTGGATTACCCCTTGCTTAGTTGTTTGGATTGTATTGCCTTTCTGGTTATGAACTTTGTCTGTCTCACGTTTATGCCTACTGTTTTGGACTTGTTTGCTGAGGATTTTATTAAACTACTGCACATGGATCCTCGGC
>NW_024879255.1:258047-312462 GCF_018340385.1 Cyprinus carpio
GTCATAAAGTTTAAATTGTCACCCTAGGGATCACTGAACACACAATGTTGAGCTTTAGCTGACCCCTCAGCACCACCATTTACAATGCCAGAACCCGCAAAAACTAATTAGTTTACAATTGAGTTGCAAACCCCGAAAACCTTTAGATGTTTTACAGTCTTTCAAAATACCTTTCGCTGATATGGTCGTATCAGCAATCACAGAGTCCCCAGACACCAGACGCGGGGGGGAGTTTCAATGCACTACTTGAGATGAAATATTTAGCCTTCGTTGTAATGTTGTAAAAGTTTAGACATTCGATGTCTATTTCAACTGATAACAAGTCTTAAGTGGCAAGAAAATCCCATCTTGATTTTTACCACATTAATTCCTGTTTAATATTTGTATGCGTATACAGGTTTTAACTGATATAGCAATGTGTAATGTTGTAAAAGTTTAGACATTCTACATCTATTTCAACTGATAAGTCTTATGGCAAGAAAATCAAAGACTTTCCAAAACATTTCATTCCAGTTAGCTTTTTGTATGCCTATACGCATGTTTTAACTGATATAGCAATGCCGGAAGTTAATATTGACAAAATAAAAGACGTATTAAAGGATTTAGGCTAATAAAGTAAGTGTGAGTGGCTTATTAAAAATAAAAGAAAACAACACTTTTTTCCAACAAGGACTTTTGTTTAGACTAAAAAAATAAAATCGTATAGGTTAACCTAATTTTAAAAGTTAAAAACATCGGTCTAATGTTAAAAACAGGTAGAATGTTTTCACCAATAAGGAAAATGTACTATATTTATTAAAAACGTTACTTTTAACAGGTGTACAAAACAGATGTCTTTTATGACCCCCAGAAAACTTACATTTATGACTGTAAAATTAATTCCAGAAGTAATATTGAGCAAAATAAAAGACATATTAACAAAGGATTTAGTCTAGATTTAGACTAGACTTAGATTAGTGGTGAGTGGTGATTTAAAACTTAAAAAAACAAACAACACTTTTTTTTTCAACAAGAACTTTTGTTTAAATGACAAAATCATATAGACTAACCTCATTTTAAAGTAAAAAACATTGGTCTAATGTTTAAACAGGTAGAACGTTTTCACCAATTAAGAAATGGTGTATATTTATTAAAAACGTTACTTTAACAGGTGTACAAAACAGATGTCTTTTATGACCCCCATCAATCAAACTTTTGGAGACAATGTGCACTATATCCTCTCTCCTGCTGTCTTAACTCTGTCTCCACACTGCTGTTTATGCATTAGTCTAAGTGGATTTTTAACTATGTATTTAACTGCTAAATCATTATGATATTTAAGAGCTTCTAAATCGATAAACCAGGCAGCTTCTTATTATGCCTGTGAAGATTTATATTTACATTTTCATTTAGCAGACACTTTATCCAAAGCTGCTTACAGATAAGGACAATGGAAGCTTATCAAATCAACAAAAGAGCAATAATATATAAGTGCTATAACAAGTCACAGTTAGCTTAACGCAGTACACACAGCAAGTTTTTTTTTTTAATTATTGTGAATAGAAAATAGAGCAAGCTATAGTTAGAGGCCTTTTTTTACTTTTTGTTAATTGTAATAAATAAAAAGAAAATAAAATAGATAGAATATAAAAAAGATTAGAGAAGCTAGTATTAGAAGCTAGATTTCAGAGCTGTTGTTCAAAAAATGTTAATCCTGTATGAGTTTGGATGGTGGGTTGAGGGCACCTTCAGACACCCAATTCAACTGGAAAGTAATTTCCATGTAAAAGAACTGGATTTGCTTTTTCTACAAAATGTGGGTAAAAAAAAAAAAAAAAAAAAGCAGAGCTATGTCCTGTGTCTAGATCTGACTCTTTGATGTCCCATTTATCAGATTAAAACATTATTAAAAATCAACTTAGATTAACACATAAACTAGCAGTGTTGTGAAAGGGTAACTAACAGGTTCACCATACCTCATATCTCTTTACCTTTGATTATGGACACTTTTCCCAGATATGAAACTATGTTGCTCGAGTGCCTCTTGAAGAAAAAACATGAACCTGGCAATCTGTACATCATCCAGTCCTTGGTGCTCCCTTGACCCTGATTTAAAAAAAAAAATGCAATACATTTCCAGAAGAAAAAAAAAATTCAAATGTTTTTTCTTCACTGTGTACTTTGCCTTGACAGTATGTGCCAAATTTTCTGGATTCCTTCTGAGAAGAATATAGTATGATGTTCGTAGGCCTGGTTGTTATTATTTGCTGCATCTCAATGACACCCACCTGCAAATACAAAGAAAAAAAAAACCATATATATATATATATATATATATATATATATATATATATATGAAACATAAGTAAATAAAATTGGAATTGGAAAGTGATATTACAAGACTGATCTTGATAGTAGATGAGAATAGTAAGACTTTTTAAATCAAGTACTAACTGATGATGAGCCACCTGTGTTTTATAGGAACACAGACTAAACCTTCAAATATTATGATGTATCTATTTACAAGATTAAAGATAAAACACTTTTAAACACTCTTACTGTCATTCCTTTAGCTTTATATGTGTGTGTGTGTGTGTGTGTGTGTGTGTGTGTGTGTATGTGTATTATTACAGCCTTTAAAAGGGTTCATATTTGTATCTCTTATCATCACAAGACTGCAGTCACTAATAATCAGAAGACTCCTATTAATGAAGTGGTATCTGGAAAAGATCTACTCTATGAAGAAATGCATTAAATTACATTAAATAAAGACAAAATAAATAAATAAAACAAACAAATGAAATGATAACTCACATGTATCTGGTCCACTGATGAAGCCATGTGTCAAGTCAAGTGAATTATTAATCATCTTATAACAGGCGTCCAATACTGACTTCAGGAAAAGGGAAATAACCAATGACATTTGGGATAACAATTAAAACAGCAAGCCCCGCACCACGCACTGACAAAAATAAAAGTGTTTAGAGCCGAGCAGGTGAGAAGATCGAAAGCACCCAGCAGCTGGGGTGGAATGACCATGCGCGCACAATACTTGTAGGCCAAGCGCAGAAGACATGTCACGCGTACAGAGTTTGAAATGAGTCATGCAGCTCCCGTTTCCTCGCTATGACATTTTTCTTGTTTTCATCTCGCTGAAGTGATTTACCTAATGCTAAGCATCAGTTGCACGCTTGGTTACAATTAATGGCATTAGAAATGCCGTACCATAGTTTGAGGCCACAAATGTTACAAAGCTGTCATTAAATTGAAGTTATCACACAGTCCTCGCCAAGCCGCCACTGCCAGCTTCCATTGGGTTTCATTACAGTGTGCTCCTTAGCACCTGGGAGCTCCCTCTACTGTCCTAAGGTGTTCCCTGGCAAGCACTGTAGCCATTTTCAAACCCAGCCTCCAATATTTGGGCCACGCCTCCTAATTTGCATACACTCCCTCAATCCTCAATCTCAAATGCCCAATCCTCAAAATCCTTCAATCCTAAATTAAGCATAAATGATTAAAATGCCCAATCCTAAATACCAACACCAACTCTAAATCCTCAAAATGCCCAATCTTAAATCCCAAATGGCCAAAATGACCAAATGCCTAACCTTAAAATAACAGAAAATGCCCAATCTTAAAAACAAAATGCCCCATCCTAAATACCAAATGCCCAATCCTTTTTGTTTTTAGACTTTTTAGTTTATAATCTGATCCAATAATCCTCCATAGTGCCAGAAGAGCATCAGCTGACGCAGAGGACAGTCCCGCTTCGATAAACTACTACAATATTATAAATAAATTATACAAATACAAATTACATTTTTTTGATGGCTAACTGAACCGACTCGTCATTTAACACCAGTTATTTTGGTTGCCGCCACCGCATTTCTTTTATAAAATAACTAGTTAAGTTGTCCAAAGTAACTTAACGCTAATATTCAACGTCATCATACCATTATACCATTCACAGTGTTATCCATAGCTTTCGCCTTTTTTTTTTAACAGGCACTGGGCGAACAAACGGAGGCGCACATACTATAATTCTGTGATAGTCATATTATAATTCGACTAGTCATTGAATGACAAATCATAGAGATATCTACTTATAATCTAATAGTAAGAAATCGGATTAGAGCTATCTCTAAATACTCTATGACTAGTCAAAACTCCATTTAAGATAAGTTTTAAATGCTAAAACGGTTTAAGTGAGTAAGTGCCGCAGCGGACATTTTCACCGATCGCACACGGGTACTTTGCCAGCCTGTTCCCATTTACTTGTTCTCCCATCGTTAAAGAAGAGGAGCCTCACTTCAGCCTCTGGAAGGAAGTGACTTGGAATATCCGAACCTGCCAAGGAAGCATCCTTGACATTAAGAAACGCCTTGTATGAAAAGTTCTATTACACTGGACTCTACAAAGCTGACCGCTGAAAATACTCAGGAAATTTGTGTCAGTACTGGCCATAAATAGAACAGCAGCAGTTTACTCTCGAATTGGTCAGCTGCGGCAATCCAGTGTAGATAGGTTCGTATTGTATTTTCGCCTGCCGCTGTTCGCAGGTGTAGACACGGTGTTACTGTAGCGCTCACACCGCCACCGCTGGAGAGCATCGGGTATCGCTCTGGCTGTGGTTGCCAATAATGCTGCAGAAAGATTTGGGAACGCTCTGATGCTCGTTGATGTGGTAGTTCGAATTATTATCTTGTATTTAAAGGGGCCATAAAGCAAACAAGCTTATTGATCTTGTGCAGACTGACCAAAAGGTGGGTAACCTTATAAGTTAACCTCATTAAATATTTTAAATGTAAAAGTAAGAAATTGATCGGGCAGAAAATAACTTTATTAGTAGTTACATGTTTTCTAACAAAAATAAATTAAAAGCCGCTTGTGGTGTGGCTTTTTGTGTTCATGGTAGTCTAATTTCAACATTATTAGGAGATACATTTTCAACTAGCCTTGGTGTTTATTTAGCTTTACCATTAATTCCCAGGTGCAACCTACATTTTCAAACTCTCCTGGTTGGAAGGTAGCTTTAATGCAGTTGGTAAAATCGGTGTTATTTTGAGCAATGACTGCATTCCGCTGAAAATCAAGCGGAATAAATTAACAGTGAGTGGTGGTTTCAGACATTATTGTACTGACTTTATTCTGCCTGAAAGAATGAAAGACCATGCTGAGCAAGTAGAGCGATCGAACAATCAGATGAGAGGAGTGTTTCAGCTACCATGCGCGAACAATGAAATATTGAAGCCATAAACCGATTTTTTCAAACCTCAAACTAAAAAAATGAGGAGATGAGCTTAAAACTTATTTTTCCTGCTTTGTTAAACTAAACAGAAAAACGAATAAACGAAGCCATTTTTTCCATTTCTCAAGCATTGAATTTTAAATAAGAAATTAAATGATCAAAACGCATAACGGACCAGTGACCTTTTTTTTGTTTTGTTTTTCTCATTCAATTTTCTAATACTATTTTTTGATGACAACAATACATTTGGAAAACAAAATACAGCCATTTCTGCTTTTTTTCTTTTAAACAAAAAACCAAGCTGCACCCTTTTTTAAAACTGAGACTTGTTATAGCACTTGCATATCATTGCTCTTTTGATGATTTTGATTGCTTTATTGTCCTCATTTGTAAGTCACTATGGATAAAAGTGTCTGCTAAATGACTAAATATAAATAACTAATTTTGGCTCTCAAAAGCTATCTACATATTTTTTATAGAGTAAAATTTATTTGAAAGAACATCAGCATTTTTCTTTTTTTTTACCTATTGAGATAATTCATGGAAAATTTGCCATGCAAAGTGGGAAGACTTTCTGCCAAGATTTCCTACCTTGTAGAAAAAACAAATACTATTCAATCCTTAATGTCTATGATTCCCACTATGACCACTAGATGGCAGCAGGAAGATTTATTGTCTCATTTATAATTTTCACTCCTGTAATATAGTTCTTTTCTTTCATGTTTTGCTAATGGGTTTATATTAAGACATTATAAAATCACTATTATAACATTTAAAAATATATTTTTTGTCAAAGTTCAGCATTGGTTTGTAATGAAGTATGAAGTAGCAAGAGTTTTCAACTCATTTTGATCTACTGGAATCCACACAGATGGCCTTTGAATTCAGAATGGCAATTTTAGCCAAAGGTGACCAGTTTGTGTCCTTGTTTACAATCTTCTCAGTTTCTCCCCAAATGCAAATCAAATGGCAATTCAGAAACATTTTTTTTTTTTTTTTTGAGCAATAGAGATACTCAGAAATAAACTGATATTAATCACTTTTGCCTTCTTAGGCAGTGGCAGTGTCTTCTCATAGGGGAGGCCAGGAAGGGGGCCAGCAACCAGTCTGGGGTGGCACAGAAATCTTCATTATTTCTACATAGAAATGGATTTGACTATAATGTACTGGAAAGTTTTAGGACCTAAAACCCAACTGGGTAACACTTTATAATAACTGCACGCTATTTATCATTAGTTAAGCATTAGAAAACAGATAATTCATCATTTATAAAGCATTAATAGACATTAATAAGCAGTTTATAAATACAGATATAAATGTTTTATACTTGATTTAAAAAAGCATATATATATAATGTATTTAATAATTGTTTTTTATACTTTTATTAATGATCAATTTATCATTTTCTAAATGAAGTATAGCATTAGCTTTTACACACCAGTTATTAAGGAGTTGAGCGTCAGTGGTTCATAAGATCACTTAGAAATTGTAAGTAAATGATTAATAAACTATTTAAATGTGCATTCATACATGTTATTATTCAGACATATAGTAATAGTTACTTAGAGTGTTAATAAATGATTTATTAACATGTATTTCTACTGTAATTCAGGGGTTAATTCAGGTAGTTATAAAACATATGTAGTTGTTAGTTAACTATTTTTGTGAGCTCATCTAAAGTGAGGACTATTTATGCCTTGTAAAGCTTTTTTACAAATGAGATTTAAAGGCTGTTAATATTTCTATGTTCTGTATCACTGTGTTGTGTTTGTTTCCTTTTCTGTTTAGAAGATAACTGAGCCTTTAAATATCCTTTATAAATGCTTTACAAGGCATAACTACTCCTCACTTTAGATGAGCTCACATAAATAGCGTTAACTGACCATTACTAAATGCTTTATAACTACCTGAATTTCTACTACATTTACTCTACAATTTCTTGTGAACTTATGAATCACTGGCAACCCTAAATAACTGGTTTGTAATTAATGCTATACTTATTGAGAAATGATAAATTGAGAAATGATAAATTGATCATGAATAAAGTATGATAATACAATGATTAAACACATTATAGATATGCTGTTAAATCAAGAATAAAGCATTTATATCTATGTATTTATAAACTGCTTATTTATGTCTATTAATGCTTTATAAATTATGAATTATCTGTTTACTAATGCTTAATTAATGATCAATAGTGTGCAGTTATTATAAAGTGTTACCCACAACTGAATAGTTATTTTGTACTTAATTGTAATTGATATAGTTTTTACATTTGAATCAGAAAAGCGTCATTGCTAAGTATGCTTGCACATACAAGGAATTTGATTTAGTGACATAAGCTTCCCAGTACACAGAGACAACGACAACACACAGACAAAATAATAATAATACACAATAATAATAATAAAAATAGACAAATATTGCAAAAAACCGAAAAAATAAATAAATTGTATGACCAGAGGATCCAGAGTGATTTTCTGGAGCCCTTTTCCTCACTCTGGATGTATACAGTTCTTTTGAAGGGTGGGCAGGGGAGCACCACAATCCTTTCAGCAGTCCAACTGTTCTCTGTAGTCTTCTGATGTCTAATTTTTGTCAAACCAGACAGTTATTGAAGTGCACAGGACAGACTCTATGACGGCTGTGTAGTAGAACTGTTTCAGCAGCTCCTGTGGCAGGTTAAACTTCCTCAGCTAGTGAAGGAAGTACAACCATGGTTGGGCCTTTTTAGCAATCAATATGATTGTCCCACTTCAGGTCCTGAGAGATGGTGGTTCCCAGGAATCTGAATGACTCCACTGCTGCCACAGTTCTATCTATGATGGTGAGTGGGGGGAGTGCAAGGGGGCTTCCTCCTGAAGTCTACTATCATCTCCACTGTTTTGAGTGTGTTCAGCTCCAGGTTGTTAAGACTGCACCAGACAGCCAGCTGCTCAACCTCTTTGTCTGTAAGCAGACTCATCACTGTTTTGATGAGACTGATGATCTGTAGTGTCGTCTGCAAACTTCCAGGAGCTTGGACAGAGGGGTCTTTAGAGGTGCCGTCATTGGTGTACAGGAGAAGAGCAGTGGGGAGAGATACAAATCACTGAGGGGCTACCAGTGTTGGTGGAGCACCGTGTCGACATGAATCTCCCCAGTCTCACTAGCTGATGCCTCTCCTGTCAAGAAAGCTGGTGAATCCACTGACAGATAGAGGCCAGACAGAGAGATGGGTCTGTTTGGTCTGGAGGCTGTTTGGGAAATGGGTTGAAAGCGAACTAAAGTCCCAAAAACAGATCTCATAAGTCCTGTCTTTGGCACAGATGTGTGCAGATGAAGTGGACACACAGTTCCATAGGGTATATGCATTCATCCATGGACCTGTCATGCTAGCCCAACACTGCAGGGAGGGTCAGGAAAGGGTCCAGTGATGTACCTTCAGATAAGGCACATGATGATAGATGTTATAGCAAATGGTGCCTGCTAGTCGTAAAAACCCTTTTATCTTGATGTTTCTTTGGACCGGCGGTGAGGGTGTGAGCGTGTTGAAGCAGCAGGAAGGGGACTTCACACAAACTCCAGAGATCTGTTGGACGACCTGTGAAGAGAATTGGGCACAGCTGGTCAGCACAAGGATATCAGACATGCGATGGGTTGTAACACCATTATATGCCGCCTGGTGCCGTTCTTCCTTTCTTGTTTCTGCCTGAAGACCTGGCGCAAATCATCCTCACAGAGTTTAAGTGGCAGGAGGGGGAGGAGTGGGATGTCAGGAGTGCGGTGTAAAAGTTGTGTAGATAGAATGATCGAGGAAGGTTGTGGGGGGTTTCAAATTCTACACGTCACAACGCATATCAGGTCCGTTGTGTAGAAAGCTGTAGATTCGCATTCAGGGCAAGGCGGTGGATTCGGTGTCTTGTAGTTTGCTGATGGCTCTCCGACCTATTCCAACACTGAAGGTTGAGTACCGGTTGAACTGATCATTCCAACCTTTGTAACGTGAGGTCCTTTTAGCTCACTATAATCGTCCCTTGTTACAGTATGTGCCTGGCCTGATTGTACACAGACGTCGGTCCCCAGTTCTGTAAGACCTCATCTTGGGCAACGGTGAAGATGTCTGAATTTTGCTGTAACCATGGATTATCATTGTTCACGTTTAAACTAAGTTCTGGTATGGCACTGCATATATCTTTCACAACAAATACTCTAGGATGTACAGTACTCGAGTGAGTTCGTACAGATCGGAAGGTATTCAGCGTCCCAACAAACAATCCAACCATGGCCTACGTTTACATGCACACACTTTGGTTCAATCGGAACGAATTCCTGACGATGATGAATTATGATTGTGAGTTGTATAACACTGGACCGCTTAAATAAAGTGGATCGGGTTGATGGTGCGCGGTTTATAGGTCATAGCCTTCAAATCAGGAATAGTTGATTTTGCCATTACACACACTGCTCAACTAGTGAAAAGGGAAAAGTGAAAAAATGACATAGATAATTATATTGCGTTCTCACTGTGTGCACATTATAACCACTCCTACTGCTTGGAACTTTCTTTATTGTTTTCAACTAAGCAGAATTAATATCGTACACGGCTTATGGCTAAAATATACATCTAAACCGCCTGTGCGGGGCTGTCCATCTTTATCTATGCCAAAAAAAAAAAACCAAACAGCTCCTCGTCGTTCAGACTCGCGATCAAACACAGGTTGCCTGTGGATGACGTATCGCACAAACAAAGTTGTACTGTTCCACTGACAACAGTTGCCATGCGTCGCAAAAGGGAGGTTTTTATGAAGACAGGGACAGCCATTTCTACAAAATTATAAGTTTTGCCTGTCGGGTGGTCGAAAAGATGAACCAAGCGCCGGGAGCAGACGAGACCCTTAACGGATGCTCTGTGTGGCACAGAGTGATATGCATCCTTTATGTTTGCGTAGTTTGTAGACAGTGATCCTAGACTGTGTACTCGTCTCTGGAGTGGCGCACATGAAACCATGCTGTCACTGTATATTTGGAACTTCATCGCGGAGAGAGATTAGCTCTATTAAAGTTCCCCAGAAGGATTTAACAGCGCTCAGGGGTTGTTGTTCTGTTCTCTGTAGATCTGATCAGTGAGTTTCTCTAAATGCTGCGCTCTACTGTTAGACAGAGACTATCTTGTCAGGACGGCGAATAAGAGAGAGAACTACAAACGGCGAGAGGATTCGGTGTCTTAACAGTTTATTGGGGTACAACCAGCACAACAACCCTCAATCAATCCAGACGATTGATTGTCACATCACAACATAAACTGAAAAAGCTGGAGTAAGCAAAACATCCATCAGGAGCCGTAGTAACCGGCCTACAGACCACTGCATGCCGGACACAGGCTGTGGAGGACCAGTCCCTCTGCGATTCGCAATGACCAACGGGACCGTGGGAAAGCGCGGACAGAGGATCTCGGGCACCACGAGCCAACGAGAAGGGATACGCCCTCGTCTAGACGTCCCTGAGACACCCCGCAGCGGAAAAAAGCGTGAGGAGAAACAGACACCACAGCACCATACCAATGACAACGCGAAATCTACTGACAACAAGCGGAAGGGACACAGCAGAGAATAAAGCGGACGAATGGGAAATAGCAACAGGTGTGAGGACAATCCAGCTCGTGATCTGCACGAACACCAGCGCCTGAAATTGCAGGCCGCGCAGTTTGCCCAGGTAACGAGGCTATGGGAGCAGGCGCAGAAATGACCGGGAGGAACACAGACAAAACCCAGGACAGCCGACTAGTAAGCACCCTGAAATCCGTGCAACAGCGCTTGCGTGGAGGGGAAGTACGACACTCACAGATGACAGATGAAAAACGAGCAAAAAACCCCAGTACGGTGAATTGAGGAACGGCGTTGCAGTTACGACGTCAGCACTTCTAGATGTCTGATAGCACATTTCACTTGGTTAACACAGTTACATCTTATACACACTGTTCATTTATGTAAAAGATACCCACCGCCACCGCGATTGTCCCTATGATTCTGCGTGTGCAATCTGCTGCTAAACAGTGGACATGGTGCTGGTAACCGCAGGAGCTCGCTGGACCGGAATTCACAAACGCGTAATTGTACAGCCCTCCTGGTTTTCCGTGAAAACACAGAGCAGTCAGGTCGTGTAGCAATCTTTATTTGTCCGGGAGAGCAGAAGACGTTTGTTCCGTTTGTGTGGGTAGAGAGCAGAGTATTTTCCAGATGGACGATGAATGGCACGGGCTGGCTAAAAACTCCTACACTTTCTGCCAGGCTTGACGAAGCGCACCAGGCGCTATCCCCCGTCCGAGCATCCTGAAGCGACCTGATCAAGCGCAAGCTGCCTCTCCCGACAACAAACGTTCCCCAGTAAAACGTGGCTTGAATCAATTCAAATAAGCAGGTTAGAAGATGTTGTTGTGTGTGTCTGCCGGAATGTTTCAGTCGAGTTCCATTACCCTGGCCGATTGGGGGGTAAATAAAAGGCTAACACACAGGGAAAAACGAAAACAAAGACAGTACAACACTGGAGAGCAATCACTGAAGCAGCACATGTGTGTGGCACATAAGTTAGTTAGGTTTTATGTCGCCGACATTTGCTTTTGATTGACACGGTTCCGACCTATACAGTCGACAGTCCTAAATATATCACTGCCACAATCAGGTTTAACAGTATGCAACCACTTTATACCGACATGAAGAAAATTATTTGAGAATCCCGCCTTGTGTGTTGTAGTAGGGTATTGAACTTCGTTTTTTTTACTGTGAGGTAAAATTCTGCAGACACACTGTCCTAAAAGCAGCTTAGAACAAATTATACAGCGAATATCAAACAATAAACTGACTTTAGTAACACTACTTCATGTAAATGCATACAAATGACAGTACATAAATGTGTATTGTTGTGGAATTGTAGTTTTTAATATATAAAACTTATTACATCAAATTATGTAAATGGCCAGCAAGAGAAAAGTCCATGCTGCTGGAGATGCAGTCGGAAGTGCCACTGCGAGATGTCGAGGCCACATTTTACGCCAGCACCTGCTAAATGAGAAAGGAATTTCTTTTCACAGAAATCAAGCGTAAAGCGAACAAATCATCCACATTGTGCCTCTTACCGAACAACACGTTCAGATACCCTGTGACATGTTGTGTCGCATGAAAGCCGTCTTCATACTCCGGGGTGTAAGGACGTATAGGTTTTCTCACTGTTTCCTAAGCGAGAGAGGGGGGTGGCTCGTCACATCGAGGCGAAACGGTTGTTTGATTGCTCCCACCATTTGAGACTGCCCCAATGGCCATGTTTTTTACACTTCGACTTGACAAGGGGATACAGAAAAGCTCTTAGCAAAAGGAAAAAGAAAAGCAATTGGCAAATAGAGAGAGAAGAGCAATTGCCAAATGCATTTTGTTTTTTCAAAAGCTATTTAAAATGTGCATTTTAAAAAGATTTATCAAGGTACTTTGTGGATTTGTGTTGATTACTCCACATTTTAAAAACCATGGATTCCATAACATTTTTAAATTTATTGTTTTAGTGTTTTTGATAAAAAGTACACTTGGAAAATATACGAGATTAAACATCGTTAAAATGTCCTATTAGATTTGTCTATTTAAAAAAAAGTAATTTATTTAGTATACATTTTTATGTTTGAATTCTTAAATCAATAAATTGATTCTTCATTTTATGTTTTTGAAGTGGCACTCTGGGTCCTCCATACTATTGGGCTGTTTTGCCTAGTATTTTCAAATTTAGCAATAGTACTTAATAAGTAACCTTTTTTTTTTTTTTTGGTCCGATGTGCCCTTTTGGTGGTGACACGTCTGAAGTCGATGTAAAAGCGTATACGCGTTTTGGGGTATTTTCTCCTGGATAACATCCGAAAAGAACTTTAAAATTCCACTTTCAGTTTTGATCGTACAGATAAGAGCAATACATCAATCGAAATCTGTAAAGGGTCTACTTTTTTTTGTATACAGACATAATAACAACAAAACTTTGTGCACTTATAAAATAAAGATAACAAACAAGGAGTGCTGTCTGCAACCTTTGTCTGCTGGCTGATCTTCCATTTACAAACAAGTCATTTAAAATGAACTGTAACTCAGTGAAGACTCAACACAGAGACACGAGAGATGATATCAATAGAACGCCTGACAATGTACTACTTTTAAACTAAACAAGTGCTGGCCGAAAACACAATATTCTGTGATAAAGTAATCCATATGCACACAACGCGATGTCCGTTTTTCACGTCTCCCTTCATTATCTTATAATGCGACCACGCCCCCGCGCCGACTCGAGTGCGCTTATTGAGATTCAAAATGTTTCACTGTGAAGCGCGCTGCTTTTTTTTTTTGAACTTTACGCCCTACACAACAGAAGACAACGCAGCCGAGATTGTTCTTCAAGTTTTTTTTTATTTTACTGTTTGCTTTAACGATGAGATGAATAAGAAAGTAATCAACCTCACCCCAAAAAGATGTATGTGGTTGAGGATTTTGAGATTTGGATTTCCTCAGAAAAAAATAGCAAGAAAGCACTTTTATCAGGCAGAGATCATAAACATGAGTTAAGTTCCTTAATTTAGTTATATACTTGTACTAATTTCCCATAACATAAACGTTTAAACATCTTTACTAGTTCGAGACTTTTTTTCCAAAGAGGTTTTTTTTTCCAAACTATAATTCCCTGACTAAATGTATAATCAAGTGAAAAAATAGGAAAGATATATGAAGTTTCTCAATAATAATATACACTACTATACCATTCAAAAGCTGTTGATGTCAATAATATAAACTGTAACAAAAAATGTAACGTAAACAAAGTCACAAAGATTGCTGTTCTTTTTCATTTAATCCCCCCTAAAAAACCCTGAAACAAATAAAAAGATAATGCTCATGCTCTTTCAACATAATAATAATAATAATATAATACTAATAATAATATAATAATAATAAAATAATAATGACTAACAATTAAATGTTTTTTTTTTTTTGTTTTTTTGTAGCAAATAAGCTTGTTAAAAGGATTTCTGAAGTGAGGATTGGGTTGTGCACTGGAGTGAGTAATGATGCAAAAAAAGTTCAGTTTGAAAGTCAGCTTTGATTGTTCCCTTTTTAAATACACTGTTTAACTGAAGCTCACAAGTGAATACTTAAATTGATAGTATTGTGGTGATAATTAAATATATTCTAAATAAACTACAAACATACAATTATATACATTTTATTTGTCCTCACATTCTTTCTTGGTAAACTCATGTCCCTCTCAGTGGAGCACATCTGACTGACATGGCTCATTAGGCAAGCTCATTATGCAGGCATTTGTCTTCTCAGGTGTGAATTCATGGTAGTTGACGCCTACCTCAGGTATATGAATTCTCTTTACCAACAAATAATGTGTCTTAGAAAAGATTGTTATAATCAATATATTGTTTTCTGTAAGTGAAGTAGAACAAGATGATTTTCACATCATTTAGAAAAAAAAATTCTAGGCTACAAGCTCCAGTTCGCTGCAAGAACGTTCCCGCGTGGGAACCAATGTTTCCCTGTCATGTGTTTTAATTTGCCTTATTCCAATTGATTTAACATTTTTAGATTTTCACCTAACCAAGCATAAACTTTTTTTTTTACTTACAAGAAAACACAATCAATGTACATACCTGACGTGCTCACATATTATTATAAGCCCGGTTTCGTGCTGATTACAGTGAGATTAGACTTTAGGCCATTTAGATATTTATAAGAAAATGAAAAAAGCACAAATGTGTTCAGGGCATGACAAAACTTCTCGGCAGGCCCCAAAAATACCCATAATTAGACCACAGAGGGTTAAAGTGTATGTTCTTATTAATGCCAGAGGTTGTGAGGAACCTATGGGTTAAAAAGAAAAGCTTTTTTCTTTTGTTGCAAAAAATTCAAGAGTGACCTTAAATTTTCATTCAAGAGACTCAATTTCCGTGCCCTGAGGATTAGAATTTTTGGCAAAAATCCCACATGGGGAGCGCGGCAGGTGAGCTTTCGTGGATTAGCTCACGTTTCCAGGTCCATGACATGTGGCAAGTGGCAATTTTTTGGAGCAACTATACTTTCCTGCATGGAACATGGAATGTTGTTTTAGCGCTGTAAGGGCGCACTCTAAAGGTCACTGGTTTATATTACTGAGTTGATATGAATGGACTGTACATTCTTATTGTAAATGTTTATTGTGTACTGTTCAAAAGAAGTCGGTCGCTGCACTAACATTTGTTATTAGGTGAAACTGAAAATTATTGTCAATTGCTAAACCACGCGTGAAGCAACCCTAATGCAAAGTTAATTATTGGTGGTGACTTTAATTTAGTCATGAATGGTCCATTGATAGATTTCCTCCTATAGTGAACAGTCTAGTGACCTCTTATGTTTAAGTTATAGTCTTGATTTAATTGATATTTGGAGGGTAAATCACCCTTTAACTAAGCAATTTACTTGGAGCAACAACAATTTCTCATTACAATCGCGCATTGACCTTTGGGGTTGGTTTCTTCAGACTTAGAGGCAGTTTATTTTAGATACATCTATATTACCTGCTGCTCTAACAGACCATTAGATATTACGTCTTAAATTGCATTATCAAGTATACAGTCGTGGCCAAAAATATCAGCCCCCTTGGTAAAAATGTGGATCAAAGAGGGCTGTGAAAATTAATCTGCAGTTGTTAATCCTTTTGAATCTTATTATTTAAAAACATTCACCAAAATGTATCCTTCATTGGATAATAAGCAATGTTTAAATGGGGGGGAATATCATTATGAAATAAATGTTTGTCTCTAATACACATTGGCTCACAATTAATGCCCCCCTTTTATTCAATACTTTTTTGAAAACCTCCATTTGCCACTTTTAACAGGTCTAAATTTTCTCCTATAATGCCTGATGAGGTTAGAGAACACCTGACAAGAGACAGAGACCATTCCTTCATCCAGAATCACTCAGACCTTTAGATTCCACGCTCCTGTGGTGCTTCTGCTCTCTCAGTTCACTCCTCTCATTTTCCGTAGGGTTCCCCCCGGGTCAGAGGACTGGGATATGGCACATAGCAGAAGCGGTGGGTTTGAGCGCTCACAGTGACACATTTCTGTGTGTGTTTTTTGAGAGGTTTGTGTTGGGTTAATGTACGGTTGGAAGATCCAAACAGGCGCCCATTATAAGATTTCTAACAGAGTCAGTCATTTACAGATTTTTTATCTGATGGTATTTGATAGAATCCATGATTCCATGTATCTAAACAAGATGTCCAGGACCTCAGCAGAAATATAGGCCCACAACATCAAAAAATGCAGCAGTTTATATTTCATTGTACACAGGGGCGGTACTTTTTTTCCTCTGTGTTCACCAAACCCACCTTGAGTGTTTGCTGCTAAAAAGCTCATTTTGTAGTTTCATCTGATCATAGAAGCCATTCCCATTTAAAGTTCCAGTCATGGCTGATAACTGAATATGCTTTAGTTTGTTTCTGAATGAGCTAGGATAATTTTTTTTGTAACCCTCCCAAACAACATGTGGTGATGTAGGTTCTGTTTGACAATTTTTTTTTTTTAAGGTTTTCTGAACCAGAGACTCAACTATTTTCTCTGCAATTATCCAGCTGTGACCCCTTGGAGAGCGATTTAGCTACTCAATACTCTCCTTCTCACCACACATTAGGATGATATAGACACACGTCCTCTTCCAGGCAGTTTTGTAAATTTTTCTGTTGGTTGGAAATTTCTAATTATTGCCCTGGATGGGTGGAAATGGGAATTTTCAGGCTAGCTGCTAGCTCTTTTCTTAAAGCCACTTCACCAATTTGTGAAGCTCAATTATCTGATGTATTATGATGTTATTGAATGCACATCAGAAATATATTTTTTGGTTTTCTCGTGTGAGGGATGAATTAAGGGAATTTGGCATTTGTTTTCCCTCCTCTTTATATTTCTGTCGAATCAGGAAGCCTGAGCCTGGATGATTACATGTTTTATAATCGATGCTGGAGTGCTCAAAAAATTGTGAATATGTAGAATAGGGAATATATATTCAGAGATTATTTTTACTCATAAGAATTGTCTAGGGGCGGTGCCAATAAGTTGTGGCCAACGAGTATTTGAGAAAAAAACATTGCATTTCATAATGATATTTCCCGCTCCGTTTTTAAAATTCTTATTCAGTGCAATGAAAGGATACATTTTTGTGAATTTTTATTAAATAAACCAGATCAAAATGGATGTACCAATGCAGATTAATTTTCATAGCCTTTCTTTGTCAGATTGATATTTACTGCATTTTTTGCCAGTCTTGCAAAAAACTATTATCTAAATTACGGGCCTATGCTCTCAATGTCAAATGCAGAAAAATGTTAATCCATGCGTTTTATGACCTCAAGGTTATCGCCTATTGTAATACTCTATTGGTGTGGTTGTTCTGCACGCTTAGTAACCAAACTCCAGTTAGTCCAAAATGCAGCCGCTAGAGTTCTTATCGTGGAAACCAGGAATGGACATGATCATATTAGCCCTGTCCCTGTCAACACTGCACTGGGCTTCCCTATCAAACCATCGTACTATGATTTTTTAAAATCTTGCTTATTTACTTATAAAGCCCTGAATGGTTTAGCACCATCAGTATTTGAACGAGATACTCTGTTACCCGTTTATAGTCCTCCACGTCTGCTGCTCGCTTCTCAAAAACTCTGGCAATTTGATAATACCTAGAATATCAAAGTCAAACTGCGGGCGGCAAATCCTTCTCCTATTTAGCGCCCAACTCTGGAATAACCTACCCGTAACATTGTTCGGAGGCAGACACACTCTTGCAGTTTAAATCTAGATTAAAGACCCATTCTCTTTAACTGGCTTTACCACATATATAAACGATACTAATTACACTTTATAATATCCAAATCCGTTAAGAGAGGATTTTAGGCTGCATCTAATTAGGTAAACCGAAACCGGGAACACTTCCCATAACACACCGATGTACTTGCTACACATGTTAGAAGAAGAATGGCATCTATGATCGCTAATATTAGTGCTGTTTCTCTCTTTTCTGAGGTCCCCGTAACAGCCACACCAGAATCCAGTCTCTGTTTCCAAGTCAGAGGGTCACTGCAGTCACCCCGGATCCAGTATGTATCCAGCCCAGATGGTGGATCGGCACCTAGAAAGGACCCCCATAGCCTGGAAAGACCAGCGGAGACCAGGACACCTAGAGCCCCAGAGACAGATCCCCTGTAAAGACCTTGTCTCAGACGACCACCGGGACAAGACCATAGGAAACAGATTATTCTTCTGCACAATCTGACTTTGCTGCAGCCTGGAAACTGAACTGCTGGTTTCGTCTGGTCAGAGGAGAACTGGCCCCCCCGACTGATCCTGGTTTCCTCCCAAGGTTTTTTCTCCATTCTGTTACCGATGGAGTTTTGGTTCCTTGCCGCTGTCGCCTCTGGCTTGCTTAGTTGCGGACACTTCATTTACAGCGATATCGTTGTCTTGATTGCAAATTATTGCACAGATACTATTTAAAACTGAACTGAGCTGCATGATGACATCACGTGAATTCAATGATGAACTGCCTTTAACTGTCATTTTGCATTATTGACACACTGTTTTCCTAATTAATGTTGTTCAGTTGCTTTGACGCAAAACTTTTTTGTTTAAAGCACTATATAATAAAGGTGACTTGACTGACTCTATATAATTGTGTATGTGACAAATAAAAATGTTGAATCTTGATTCATGATCGCACCGTGGGATGGACCAAATCCACTTGGATAAAATCCCAATGCCATGAATAATTCCTTCTTCGCCATGACTTGAACTACCTACTCCAAAACACTGCTAGCGTTCTTGTCATCCAGAACTCAAAACACTCCATTGAAACTTTGGTGACTGCCAAGAATCTTCAAAGTCTTGCAACCAACGAAACTTGCAGAAGAACTTTCCGAAGCTCCTACGTAACTAGGCACCCAACCAATCACCAGGAGGGTTTTCCCAAAAGATGTCATCCAAACGACAGATCTGCAACCAGTCAGATGCGCAGGGATTCCCTGAGACGAGGCAACAAGTGAACTCCAACTCTTCTGAATCCCGCTTTTCAGTGCAAATGTAAGTAAAACAAACAAAAACTTAATTTCTTGCTGAAATAAAGTGCAAATTGATCTTAAGCAGTAAAGATAAGACACATCTCTGCTTTTGTGATTTTCTTGCTGCGATCTAACGAATAACTTACTCTTGGGACTTCATTCAAATTCCATTATCATCCTCTTCAGTCTTTCATCCTACTGTGTGTGTGTGTGTGTGTGTGTGTGTGCATCACAACCCCACCATAGGTTTTAGATCCATATAATAGAGTAGCTCAATAAATTCTTGTTTCATTTATAAAACAGAAGTATTGTCTTGTGTGGTGTATTTTAAGGTTTAAAACTTTGCCTAGATCCGGTGCTACCTAGCTCGCAGCTTATAAATGATCCAATTTTGTTTGTGTGCTCGTTGGCCACAAAGTAGTATAAACAGAATTGTGAAGATATACAGATTTAAAAACGTTCGCTGGATGAACCGTTTGATGAAGTATAAACTAATTAAATTTGGAATCAGTTCAATTAAAGCATTTTGAATCTTTAGATTCAATTCTTCTCTTTAAAGAAATGAGCTAAAATTTCCTTACCAATACATAAGCAAAACACTATAAGAGGAAAAATAATGAGATGGGGAAAATTGGGTGCATGTCCCTACAATCTCTTAAGTGGTTATATCTAGAGCCGGGGGTCTTCAACACGTCACTCGCGAGCTACCAGTAGCTCGCAGCCTGATTGGAGGTAGCGTTGAGGTTATTTTAATGATCCCGTTATGTATTTCAATTATCATTAAACCCGTATTTGATTATCACAATTTGAAAAAGTCATAGTAAATACAGTTCAGCTTTAAGCAAAGTTATTTAAGAGTCTCACGCAGGCGCAAACACGTAGCGTAGTTTTCGTTTTGTGTGAAAAAATTACTGAAGGCAGACTGCTGAGGGAAATTATATGAAAGAATATATGATTTCATTATTTGTGTGAATGCATAATAGGAAACCGAATGCCTTCAGAATAGTTTCAAATTGCATTTGCTTTCCATCTTCCCTCTGTGTAATGCATAAGTAAAGCAGTGTTTAGAGCAGGCAGCTTTGTTTAAAGAGGTTACCATGGAAACAGCTCCAGATCAAACTGTGGATATACAAATTCATTCAGTCTGCCATATATTTGTTCAGACCATTGCAAAATCAGACCAGTTTTTTTGTTGTAAATCTTAACTAGTCGATGGAAAATAGCCTACCTTTAATCAGAAGTGTTGAGATTTTAATATGTAGAACTGTTTATGATGCAGAAAAAATTAATTTATCATTCTGACTAATCCTTTTATTAAAAAAAAAAAAAAACAGATTTAAAGGATGTTAAATGGTCAAAACTTTATTTGAACATGTAGTACATGTCAGTAGATAACGTTATGAATATTTTTGTTTAATTTAAAATCTGGTCATTTTCATCAAATTCACTGGTCTCACTGGTCCATCAAAATGTTTTATTTCACTATTGAGGCAAATAAAAAGTGCATAGTGCTGCTGTTTGCTTTTGTCATAAAACTTGGTAAAATAATTTCAGTGTGTGTACCAGTACTTATCAGTGTGCTTTTTTAATATTTCCAGCACATTTTAACAACGCTGTGTAGGCTACAACAGTCTGGATTGATAAATTATTTAAGAGATTTAAGTACTGTATAACATTGGTAGCTCTCAGCTGCTTTCATTTTTAAAAAGTAGCTCCTGAAAGAAATAAGGTTGGAGACCCCTGAATCTAGAGGGAGATAAAATTAGGATAGACTGTATAGTACAAGGGTAAAAGTTTCAAAGTGAATTTAGACAGAAAACTCTACATTCCTTTTAGTTGTAAAACAACTTGATGTGTGTCTACCAAGGTAACCAGAGGCCTGCTTTTGCCCTTTTGAGGTGTTAGATGCATTACGGGGGAATCGTCCATAATCCCTAATAGTTGGCCCTTTGGTTAGGAAAAGGGGGCGTTAAGAGATTATTTGTTAAAATATAACAAATAGTTATGTTCCTGATTGGTCCAAATGCTACATCACCTTTATTTTATATAGTTGTAACCCTCTTTGCTGGTGTGCTCCCCCAAATGTCTCTGCGTTGTGTTGAATGTGAGGAGATGAATGAGGAGGACACCAAGATCGCCATTGAGTCAGAGTAGCTTTCTTTTATTGGGCTCTTTGTCCACATCAGCCCCTATGCAGCGAACAGCATCGGCTTTCTCATTCATCATAGAACTGCAGCATCTTCCCAAAGGGAAACAGAACTGTGTCAGTTTACAAGCAACATCAAAATAACAATATATATCAAATTATGAAAAGGAAATAATGTAGTTGTGACTGCAGTAAAATAAAAAACTAGTCACACAGTTTGCAAATTTAGTCAAAAAAGGTAAAATAAACTTCAGCATATCACAAAATAAAGATAGATGTTAGAAATATCCAGATTGCAAAGAGTAAAACCCCAGAATATTCAAATAAAGCTAAAACACAATACAACATATAGAAAAAATATACTCTGCCACATGGTATTTGCAATCACAAAATAATATTATGAACTAGAAACCATCCATCAAAAATAATCACACATATTCTTTAAGAAACATCTTAACAACAATATATTACTTTAACTGGCATGGATGGCCAATATATAGCAATATAGGCTGTACCAGTGCCCTGACTCTCAACTCTCTCAAGCCACATTCACTCTGCCAGCGTCTTGCAGCGATTCATTTTCATACCAGGGATGCTAAACATTCTTGCAAACTGTCTAAACTGTTTAACAGCAGATTAGTAATTCAAGAAATTTGTTTTATTTTTGAACATGAAAAATTTTAGAGAGGTAATAGCTGGTTACGGCCTGGTGATATGAGTGTGATACATAGGCTATATACATACACTACCAGTCAGTTTTCTTTTTTTTTTTTTTTTTTTTTTTACAGTAAGATAGATCCAATAGAAAGATCCAAAGATCAGCATTTATCTGAAATTTGTAACATTATACATATACCATTCAAAAGCTTGGAGTCAGTATTTTTTTTTTTTTTTAATTTAGTTAAAAATTGTTAATGAATACTTTTATTTAGCAAGAATGCTTTAAATTGATCAAAAGTGACAATAAAGACATGTATAATGTTACAAAATATATATATATATTTCATATAAATGCTGTTCTTCTATTCATCAAAGAAACCTGAAAAATTCTACTCAGCTGTTTTCAACAACAATAATAATAATAAATGTTTTTTTGAGCAGCAAAACAGAATATTTGAATGATTTCTGAAGGATCATGTGACTGGAGTAATGATGCAAAAAAATAAGCTTTGAATTTTTTAAATAAAACAGTTATCTTAAATAGTGAAAATTACTGCTTTTGCTGTATTTTGGATCATATAAATGCAGGCCCTGTGAGCAGAAGATAATTTTTTAAAAACATTAAAAATCTTACTGTTCAAAAACTTTTGACTGGTATAGTGTGTGTGTGTGTGTGCATATATATATATATATATAAGGAATCAGCGTCGCCCTATATATATATATATATATATATATATTGTGACGAGCACTCCCAGAGGAATCAGCGTCGCCCTGGAAACCAAAGGAAAACACCTGCAACGTCCTCGTCACCGGCTGATCGGTCACAGCTGCTCCCCATCAGCCAGCACGTTTAAAAGGAGCACATGTTTCACACAGAAGGGGTTCTCGAACCAAATGCACCACTGGACTAATCCCCCTCTCCTTCTTCCACAGAAAGCAGCAAGTGACCGACAGCCCACAGCCTTGGGAGCACGTCAGGACACCCACTTTCACCCTGAGTGGCACCGAAGAGCACGGAGAGCACACGGGAAGAACCAACCAGCGGAAAACGGATCAGGACACTTCACCAGGCACCCTTCACTTGTCAATAAACCCACCCTCCGGGGCATTTAATTCACGCACCTCTTGTCGAGTGTTTCTTCACCCCGTGACAGTGGTGGAGAAGGCGGGGCATTACAGTGAGGAATCACCGACAAGATCACCGCCCCCCAACGCTTAATTTTTTTTTCCAAAAAAAAAAAAAATTCTTTTTTCCCCCTTGTTTCTGTCACCAGCACCACGGAAGGCGGCACGCGCGGCCCCCGCGATGGAGGACGTCTTACAACGCCTCGCTGAAGTAAGCATCTGCCAGCAGCAAATAGCGGAACACCTCGCCACTCGCCTGGGCCGGATGGAGGATGAACTCGCCGCCGTCCGGGCGGCGGGCCGCGCCCAGCGCGTTCCCGCTACCTGAGCCTCGGGCACAAGCTACCCGTCTGCTACCGAAGATGACGACCAAGGACGATGTGGAAGCCTTCCTTCAGGTCTTCGAAAACACCGCCCACCGAGAGGGATGGCCAGAGGACGAGTGGGCACGTGCGCTGCTGGCACCCTCTCCTCACCGGTGAAGCGCAGAGGGCTTACTTCTCGCGCTCCCCCTGACAAGTGCCGACAGCTACATCGAAGTTAAGCGAGAGATCCTGGCGAGGCTGGGTCTCTCTCCGGTGTGCGCCGCCCAGCAGTTCCACGAGTGGGAATACAAGCCCCGGGTGCCAGCCCGTGCCCAGGCGGCCGAACTCAGCCGCATCGCCCAGCACTGGCTGTTGGACGGAAACCCCACCAACCTTCCTGCACCAACGGGTGCCAGCGGGAGCCCCCGAAGCAGAGGTGAAGGTTGATGGAAGACGGTTCCGGGCCCTGTTGGACTCAGGCAGTGCGGTCACCCTCATCCAGTCGCGACTGTGCGCCCCTCGAAGCGGACGGAAAAAACACCTCCTACCGATAACCTGTGTGCACGGAGACACTCGCCAAGTACCCGGCCCGTGAGATGGTTATTTCATCCCCCCCAGGGCACCTGGCCGGTGGAGGTAGGCCTGGTGAAGGACCTGCCGGTGGCCGTACTGCTCGGAAGGGATTGGCCGGCTTCGAGAAGCTGCTGTCCGCCGCCACTCAGCCTGCCAGGGGACCCGTCGAAGGCCGAGGCGGCCGCCTGGACCCCACCGCCGACCGGCCCTGCTCGCCTCCGACAGTGGGAGAGAAGGTGAGGCCCCCTCCCGGTCGACTAATCTGTTTTATGATATCTACCAACAGGCCGCTGGAGGGGGCTCTTTCGCCAAGGAAACAGCGGGAGGACGACCGACTCAAGCACTGTTGGAGCCAGGTGCGAGTCGTGGATGGAGAGGACGTCCTCTCCCGGCCCCACCCTCTCCCACATTTTTGTTGTAGAGAATGGCCTGCTGTATTGTGTCGCCCAGCGAAGGGGGGAGGAGAAAAGATTACTTACTAGTTGTGCCGCGGGCCAAGACCGAGACCATTCTAGAGCTGGCCCATTCCCACCCCCATGGCAGGACACCTCGCGGCAGCCAATACCGCTCAACGCAGCGACCGCCTCCCACATACACCGCCCCTGCGCCCAGATAAAACGGTTTTGCCAAGCCTGCCCGACCTGTCAGGCCACGTCGCCCAGGACTCCTCCCCCCAGCCAGCCCGCTCATCCCGCTGCCTATCATCGAGGTGTCCTTCGAGCGGATAGGAATGGACATAGTGGGGCCATTGCCGAAGTCTGCCCGAGGGCACGAGCACATCCTGGTCATCGTCGACTATGCCACCCGGTACCCAGAAAGCAGTCCCCCTGCGGAAGGCCACCCGCGAAGTCCATAGCCCAGGAGCTGTTTCTGCTGGCCAGCCGAGTCGGCCTCCCCCTCGGAGATCCTGACTGACCAGGGAACCCCCTTCATGTCCCGGCTAATGGCTGACCTCTGCCGGCTGCTGCGGGTGAAGCAGTTGAGGACCACTGTTTATCACCCCCAAAACTGATGGCCTCGTAGAGAGATGTAACCAAACCCTCAAGCAAATGCTCAGACGTGTGGCGGCGGAGGACAAGCGGGATTGGGGACCTCTCATGATCCCCTACATACTCTTTGGGATCCGCGAAGTTCCCCAGGCCTCAACTGGCTTCACCCCCTTCGAGCTCCTGTTCGGCCGACAACCCCGGGGCCTCTTGGACGTGGCCTGGGAAGCGTGGGAGCAGCAGCCGTCCCCGCATCGTACCGTCATCGAACATGTCCGGCAAATGAGGGAACGGATCGACCGAGTGATGCCATTAGTCCGGGAACACCTCACCAGGGCCCAACAGGCGCAGCAACGTCATTACAACCGGGCAGCCCAACCACGGGAGTTCCAACCGGGAGACCGCGTCATGGTCCTGGTCCCCAGCTCCGCCTGCAAATTTCTGGCCTCCTGGAAGGGACCCTACTCGGTCGTGGAGAGGGATTGGACCGGTCACCTACCGCCTGAGACAGCCGGACGACGGCAGGTGGAGCAACTCTACCACATCAACCTCCTAAAGAAATGGGTGGGGACCCGGGACCAAGTAGCGGCCCTGAGTCTCACCGAGCCCGTGGTTGTGGATGTCAACCCCCACCTTTCGGCTGCCCAGAAGACGGCGCTGCAGCACCTGGTCAGTCAGTTCCAGGATGTGTTCTCCTCTCAGCCCGGGCAGACCAACGTGATACAACATCATATCCGGACGCGCCCAGGAGTCGTGGTTAGGCAACGGCCCTACCGAGTCCCGGAGGCTCGTCGGCAGGCTATTGAGGAAAAGGTCCAACAGATGCTGAAGTTGGGGGTAATAGAACCATCCCGGAGTCCGTGGTCCAGCCCCATTGTGATGGTCCCAAAGCCGGATGGCACCCTCCGCTTTTGTAATGACTTCCGCCGCCTGAACGAAGTCTCCGAATTCGACGGGTACCCCATGCCTCGGGTGGACGAACTGCTGGACCGGCTGGGAAGGGCCCGGTATATCAGCACCCTAGACCTCACCAAAGGCTATTGGCAGGTACCGCTCTCCCAGGCCGCCAAGCCGAAAACCGCCTTCTCCACCCCCAGTGGCCACTGGCAGTACCGGACCCTTCCCTTCGGCCTACATGGGCCCCCCGCGACGTTCCAGCGGATGATGGACATCCTCCTGCGGCCTCACCAAGCTTACACGGCCGCCTACCTGGACGACGTCGTGGTCCACTCCAAGGCATGGGACGAACATCTGGATCGTCTGCGGAGGGTGCTTTCGGAGCTCCGGCGGGCTGGACTTACCGCCAACCCCCGCAAATGCCACCTAGCCCTCTCTGAGGCCAAGTACCTGGGCTACCAAGTCGGCCGAGGACTCATCCGGCCGCAAGACAAGAAAGTTGAGGCCATCCACGCCACATCAAGACCCGAGACAAAGACCCAGGTACGAGCCTTCTTGGGGTTGGCGGGGTACTACCGTTGTTTTATCCCCAACTTCTCCTCTTTAGCCGCCCCCCCTGACAGACCTGACCAGGAAGGGGCAGCCGGAGAAAGTATGCTGGACCCCGTCGGCGGAAGAAGCCTTCTCCCAGGTGAAAGCAGCACTCACGTCCTCGCCGCCGGTACTCCGCGCCCCGGACTTTAGCTGCCCCTTCCTGCTGCAGACGGATGCTTCCGACACCAGACTAGGAGCGGTCCTCTCCCAAATCCAGGAAGGTGAGGAGCATCCGATCATCTATATCAGCAGGAAGCTGTCCCCCGCCGAGAGGAAGTACGCCGCCGTGGAGAAGGAAGCCCTGGCCATCAGGTGGGCAGTCCTGTAGCTC
This sequence comes from Cyprinus carpio, assembly GCF_018340385.1. NCBI lineage: Eukaryota > Metazoa > Chordata > Actinopteri > Cypriniformes > Cyprinidae > Cyprinus > Cyprinus carpio. Next base: position 284,995 of record NW_024879255.1, read on the forward strand.
CGGTACTACCTCCTAGGCCGCAAGTTCACCCTGGTAACCGACCACGCACCCCTACAGTGGATGGCCCGCGCCAAGGACACCAACGCCAGGGTGACTCGCTGGTTCCTAGCGCTCCAGGACTTCCACTTTGAAGTCCGCCATCGAGCTGGGGCTGCCAACGCGAATGCCGATGGCCTCTCCCGGATCTGGACAGCTTATGCAGGTCTGTCAGGGGTCATTCCCCACCCTCCCCTAATTTCACCCCTACTGTCTACATGTCTTCGCAGGACCAGAATGACGCTTGGGGGGGAATGTGACTAGCACTCCCAGAGGAATCAGCGTCGCCCTGTAAACCAAAGTAAAAACACCTGCACGTCCTCGTCACCGGGCTGATCGGTCACAGCTGCTCCCCATCAGCCAGCACGTTTAAAAGGAGCACATGTTTCACACAGAAGGGGTTCTCGAACCGAATGCACCACTGGACTAATCCCCCTATCCTTATTCCACAGAAAGCAGCGAGTGACCGACAGCCCACACCCTTGGGAGCACGTCAGGACACCCACTTTCACCCTGAGTGGCACCGAAGAGCACGGAGAGCACACGGGGAAGCACCAACCAGCAGAAAACGGATCAGGACACTTCACCAGGCACCCTTCACTTGTCAATAAACCCACCCTCCGGGGCATTTAATTCACGCACCTCTTGTCGAGTGTTTCTTCACCCCGTGACAATATATATATATTATATCGAAGTGGTGGTGGGCCGCCTGGACCAAAAAATGCCAGGGATTATTTTTTTTTGTTGTCTCATTCTAGCCCTGTATTCACCTCATAATATAAATTGTGCAAAATAAATATGTGCAGATTTTTCTAGGAGCCATGAGTCGCATGTGACTGAAGTTTAGTTTTTGGGTGAGCTGCAGGGTGAGCATTCAAATAAATGGCATGTTAATTTTGAACAAAACAACACAGATATAGTAACAGATGTAGTAAAACCAATCAAAAGTTGAATGTAAAAGTTGATGAACTGACTAAGCAACAGTATGAGTAAAACACTTTTGTATTTTGATGAAATACATAGATTCGTACTGTCAGTTATTCAAGGAGACTCGCCGTGCAGGTTCTGAAAAAGTCAAACACACAGGAAGGACAGTGGAATGGCTCTGTGTGTAATTCCTATAAAACAAAAACAATCAAAAAAAAAAATAAAAATTGACTATACTGTTGACTGTGAAGTAGGGCTGTGCGATTAATCGAAATCAAATCATGATTTTGAGACGTTGCGATTTGCTAATCACAAAGCCTGCAATGTGGACACGATTTTACTCTACATATGCATGACTGCCAGCCTTGAGTGGCAGCCTTACCAACCAATAGAGTGAGCGCACATCCATTCTCCCCAATCAGCACTGCTCTAGCCAACTGCCTAAACACCCACCATTAAAAAACAAAACAAAACAAAACAAAAAAAAAATCAATCAGAAAGCAGGAGGGAGAGAGTGTGTGATTGTGGTGTCTACAGGTTCAGAACCAATTAATACTAAAGAAAAACCTATGTAATATGAGATTACTTAGAGATTATGGCTTTTTGAAATGACAGAGATCAAACAAAAAAGGTAACGTTAATTTAAAAGAGCTGTGTCACAACACAACAAGAGCCCCCTTATCAGTTCTGCTTTCAGTACTAGAGAATAAAAGATACATTCTTAGATGTTTTTATAAGTACATGAACATTATCTTGCATATTTTATCTCCCCAACAGATTATAATTTGAAAGAAGTTAATAAGGCTATTCCCAATTCAGAAGAACGGACACACAGCCTGTGTCTCTGAATGCTTCTCATACTCGCTCCTCTCTTCTGCATCTCACGAAGGAGCTATTTATGTATGGGATGATATTAGACTCAAAATGATTAATAGATGCATGCACAATTATCCATGTACTGCATAAATTTTATACGTGTATCTTACTAACCACAAACCAATGCCTTTCGATTAGAGTCTGTGGAATTCAGGATTAAATGATTGTGCAGCGATTTGTACAAATACAGACATGTTTGCGAATAAAAAAGTTCTGTTCTGCACTAATATATCATAAATTGCTCATGCGAAAAGGAATCTGTGTATATGTGGATCAGGTGACATGCATGCATTAATTGACACCTAGTTTGAGTCAATCTTGTTCAGCCAATTAAGAATACCAAACTCAATTCACTAACTTTAAAACATTTCAAAAAAACCACAAATGCAACTACCAATGAACAAGACCCAGTGCAATTCATTAACTTGTACACAATTTGAAAAAATCGCAAATGTGCGTCTCTACACTGAAACAAATGCTTCTCAATCAGTGTCTGCAGTGTTAAGAATTACAGTAATGTGCAGCATTTTGTTCAAATAGAGACATATTTGTGAATACAAATGTTATAGTTTGTATTAAAGTATCATAATTTGTGCATGTAGCGATTAAAATGTGCATTTGTGGATCACGCGACACACGTTCATTCATTCACTTCTCTTCTAAGTCGATTTCTAGTTGATTCATTTGAATTTTGAGACTTTCGTTCCACACTCTCAGCCTAGTCAAAGAAACACACACACACAGCTCGAGATCCACACGCAGCTGAGCCAAAGAAAATCAGCGACCACTAGATAGCCCCAGTCACATGTGCGCATTCCATTGAGTACGGTTTCATGAATGTTACATTGTGTTTTCTTATTTTTTTATTTTTTTTTTTGGTTTGGCTCTTCTCCTCTAACCTAGAAATATAATAAATATGTTTTATTGAACTTGTTCTAACTTAACTTGTCTTAAGACACAGAATAGCTAATATTAATTTTGCCAAACAAGAACCATGTGACGGTAGGCTACCTTGTTTTTTTTCTCTCTCTTCTATATAATTTAACGGCACGTTGTCAGTTGTTCCTTCATTGTAGGCTATTCTTACTATTATTCAAAGATGAAGTATAGACGATGCTGATTAGCCATCTCTGCACTGCAGCATGAGAGAAATGCACCTTTCATTTAGGCCCACAGCATTGCAAATGCTGCAGCCTGTTCATTATCAGACTAAAATACAGTCAACCAAACATATAGATACACTATAGAATCTATAGATACACTGGTTAATTAAAACAGCCCGTAGTACAAACCCGATTTCAAAAAAGTTGGGACACTGTACAAATTTTGAGTAAAAAAGGAATGGAATAATTTACAAATCTCATAAACTTATAATTTTATTCACAATAGAATATAGATAACATATCAAATGTTGGAAGTGAGACATTTTGAAATGTCATGGCAAATATTAGGCCCATTTTGGATTCCATGAGAGAGCTACACATTCCAAAAAAGTTGGGACTGCTACTGTAATGGAAATCACAACATGGGCTCAGGAATACTTCCAGAAAACATTGTTGGTGAACACAATCCACCGTGCCATTTGCTGTTGCCGGCTAAAACTCTATAGGTCAAAAAAGAAGCCATATCTAAACATGATCCAGAAGCACAGGCCACACTCAGGGCCAAGGCTCATTTAAAATGGACTGTGGCAAAGTGGAAAACTGTTCTGTGGTCAGACGAATCAAAATTTGAAGTTCTTTTTGGAAAACTGGGACGCCCTCTCATCCGGACTAAAGAGGACAAGGACAACCCAAGTTGTTATCAGCGCTCAGTTCAGAAGCCTGCATCTCTGATGGTATGGGGTTGCATGAGTGCGTGTGGCATGGGCAGCTTACACATCTGGAAAGGCACCATCAATGCTGAAAGGTATATCAAGTTCTACAACAACATATGCTCCCATCCAGACGTCGTCTCTTTCAGGGAAGACCTTGCATTTTCCAACATGACAATGCCAGACCACATACTGCATCAATTACAACATCATGGCTGCATAGAAGAAGGATCTGGGTACTGAAATGGCCAGCCTGCAGTCCAGATCTTTCACCCATAGAAAACATTTGGTGCATCATAAAGAGGAAGATGCGACAAAGAAGACCTAAGGCAGTTGAGCAACTAGAAGCCGGTATTAGACAAGAATGGGACAACATTCCTAATCCTAAACTTGAGCAACTTGTCTCCTCAGTCCCCAGACGTTTGCAGACTGTTATAGAAAGAAGAGGGTATGCCACACAGTGGTAAACATGGCCTTGTCCCAACTTTTTTGAGATGTGTTGATGCCATGAAATCTAAAATCAACTTATTTTTCCCTTAAAATTATAAATTTTCTCAGTTTAAACATTTGATATGTCATCTATGTTGTATTCTGAATAAAACATTTAAATTTGAAACTTCCACATCATTGCATTCTGTTTTTATTCACAATTTGTACAGTGTCCCAACTTTTTTGGAATCGGGTTTGTACAATCCGTGCCGTTCAGCCTGACCTCAGGCCAAGCAAATACTTGCTCACGTGAAGAGGATGATTTTTCATTTGTGGAAGATCATGATTTTATTAATTTTTTTTGGACAGCTGGTTAAGTACAAATTTATTAGTTTACACAGGACTGATAAATAATAGTCTGTAGCATTCAAATTCAAATAGCCAACATTGTGAATATGGAAAGATTTGGATTCGTGCCAGATGAGAGAGAAAGAAAGAGGATTATAGGGCCAAACAATAATAATAATAAAACATCTTCAGAATAAAGTCATTAGCCTAATGCGAGATTAAACTCATTAAAATTCAGAAAAATGTAGAAATATAATACTGAATGGTTAATAAAAATATTTAAATTTTGAGAATGAATCATCAGCATCTTCTACTTCATCTTTGCAGCCGACACTGACTCAGAAAACAGTTTAGTAATAAGTAGCCTACATAAAATATGTTCTAGCTATTTATGCGATCTGCTTGGGTGCAAAATAGGCTATAGCCTATAAAAAGCTCGTTTAGTATAGTTTAGTTTAAGTTAATTTAATAGTTTAAATATAAACGTGTGATTACTAATGGCTTAAATGAGCGAGTATAATAGCCCTTTTAATAATAATAATAATAATAAATAATAATAATAAGAATAATAATAATAAGAATACAAGGAAGGAACAACTGACAACGTGCCGTTGAATTACAGAAAAAACAAGGTACCACCACAAAGTTCTTATTTGGAAAAATTAATATAAGCTATTCTCTGTCTTAAGACAAGTTAAGTTAAGTTAAGAACAAGTTAAATAAAATATCTTTATTATATTTCTATGGTAGAGGAGAATAGCCAAACCAAAAAGAAACAAAGAAAACACAATGTAACCTTCATGAAAACGTAGGCTACTCAATGGAATGCGCACATGTGACTTTGGTTATAGTGCCATCTAGTGGTCGCCATTTTTTCTGCGGCTCAGCTGCATTTGGATCACGACCTGTGTGTGTGTGTGGATTGGGCAAGACTAAAAGGGCAGAATGAAAGTCTCAAAATTCAAATGAATCAACTAGAATCGACTCAGAAGAGACATGAATGAATGCACGTGAGTCGTCTGATCCACAAATGCACATTTAATCGCTACATGCACAAATTATGATACTTTAATACAAACTATAACATTTGTATTCATAAATGTCTCTGTTTGAACAAAATGTTGCACATTAATGTAAATCTTTACTCTGCCGACAAGATTGATAATAATTTGTTTCAGTGTAGAGACACACATTTGAATTGAATTTTTGAAATCATGTACACATTAATGAATTGCACTGGGCCTTGTTCGATGGTAGTTGCACATCTCCACGAACACATCTGGCAATATGGACAAGGCTTGACGCACACATACAATCTGTGTCAACTCATGCCTGACTCCGCTAGTGATGTGTCGTTCTTGAACGATTCGTTCATTTTGAACGAATCTTTAATGTGACTCGGGAAGAACGAGTCGTCTCGGGGAGTGATTCGTTCAGTCACGCATGCGCAATATTCTATAGGTTCTGTAGTAGTTCACCTGTTTCAGTCAATCCAGTATGAGCCGGAAAGAGAATTGATTAGTTCGTCTCATGAGTCTTTCGGGTTTGAGTCGTTCCTTTATCACGTGACACCCCCACACGCTAAACCAATGCAGTATGAGCCGGAAAGAGAATTGATTAGTTCGTCTCATGAGTCTTTCGGGTTTGAGTCGTTCCGTTATCACGTGACACCCCCATACACTAAACCAATGCAGTACGAGCCGGAAAGAGAATTGATTAGTTCATCTCATGAGTCTTTCGGGTTTTTGAGTCATTCATTAATCACGTGACAGACCCATGCGCTAAACTTGTGCTGTGTGAGCCGCAAAGAGAATATAAACACAATATAAAAACACAATATAAAATTTAGTGGATTTAAGAGTTATAATGGAAATTATATTGGCTTTATTGTAAACTATAATGGTGTCTATTGGTATATGATGGATTCTATTGGTGGGATGTAATCTGGCAGATGGGAAATAATAGAACAACAGTAATTCCAATTGGAATAATGCAGGGTAATGATACCCATACTGTGCTGCACACTAAGTGAAGAAATCACACCCTAAAAAAAAAAACACATCACAATTAGATTTTTTCCCCAAATATATATATATATATATATATATATATATATATATATATATATATATATATATATATATATATATATATATATATACATATATATACATACATATATACAGGTCCTTCTCAAAAAATTAGCATATTGTGAAAAAGTTCATTATTTTCCATAATGTAATCATAAAAATTAAACTTTCATATATTTTAGATTCATAGCACACCAACTGAAATATTTCAGGTCTTTTATTGTTTTAATACTGATGATTTTGGCATACAGCTCATGAAAACCCAAAATTCCTATCTCAAAAAATTAGCATATTTCATCCGACCAATAAAAGAAAAGTGTTTTTAATACAAAAAAAGTCAACCTTCAAATAATTATGTTCAGTTATGCACTCAATACTTGTGGCACTGCTGAGGTGTTATGGAGGCCCAGGATGCTTCGATAGCGGCCTTAAGCTCACCCAGAGTGTTGGGTCTTGCGTCTCTCAACTTTCTCTTCACAATATCCCACAGATTCTCTATGGGGTTCAGGTCAGGAGAGTTGGCAGGCCATTTGAGCACAGTAATACCATGGTCAGTAAACCATTTACCAGTGGTTTTTTGGCACTGTGAGCAGGTGCCAGGTCGTGCTGAAAAACGAAATCTTCATCTCCATAAAGCTTTTCAGCAGATGGAACCATGAACCTCTCCAAAACCTAATTAAATCTAACTTAATAGAAACTGCCCTTGATAAAACACAGTGGACCAACACCAGCAGCTGACATGGCACCCCAGACCATCACTGACTGTGGGTACTTGACACTGGACTTCAGGCATTTTGGCATTTCCTTCTCCCCAGTCTTCCTCCAGACTCTGGCACCTTTATTTCCAAATGACATGCAAAATTTGCTTTCATCTGAAAAAAGTACTTTGGACCACTGAGCAACAGTCCAGTGCTGCTTCTCTGTAGCCCAGGTCAGGCGCTTCTGCCGCTGTTTCTGGTTCAAAAGCACACGCCTGTGCACGGTGGCTCTAGATGTTTCTACTCCAGACTCAGTCCACTGCTTCCGCAGGTCCCCCAAGGTCTGGAATCGGTCCTTCTCCACAATCTTCCTCAGGGTCCGGTCACCTCTTCTCGTTGTGCAGCGTTTTTTGCCACACTTTTCTCCTTCCCACAGACTTCCCACTGAGGTGCCTTGATACAGCACTCTGGGAACAGCCTATTCGTTCAGAAATTTCTTTCTGTGTCTTACCCTCTCGCTTGAGGGTGTCAATGATGGCCTTCTGGGTTAACCTCTTACCCATGATTGCGGTTTTGAGTAATGAACCAGGCTGGGAGTTTTTAAAAGCCTCAGGAATCTTTTGCAGGTGTTTAGAGTCATATATATATATGAGATATGGTGTTCCGACGGGTCTTTAATATGACATTGTAACATGCACTTGTCTCAATGAACGTGACGTCTCCATCTGCCACATTACAATTTGTCTGCCTGGACGTGATGTCTGCGTCTGCTGCAAGGTGTTTTCAGCACTTACCATACACTTATACATGCTTTATTATTCCTATTCATTCTCTATTATTGTTTTCACTTATCCTCAATTATGTTTAATTAGCTATTAAGTGATTTTACCTTTGTATGTAGCATATAACTAAATGGTAAATACTAATTTATACAAATTATATAAAAATATCTATATGCCATTGTACAAAAAGATATCAAATAAAAACACATTAAAATAATAAATGTTTTGAGATAGAGTGGAAAAGTTTCAGACTTTCTATTTAGTTTTTTAATAGCCTACTTAAAACAAGGTGATCAAATGTTTCAGGAAAAGAATAAGAAGAAAATTTAACCTTTGGACCAACTGTAAGATAAAAGGTAAAAGCTTTATCTATTACTGAGGGTTCAGCATCTCTCAGAAAATAGCACTGATAATCTCCTGTGATAACAGCTACGTTTAAATTCTTTATAAATAAGTTAATACACACTTATTATCAAAGAGATTTATAACCTACAAATTTTTAAGGAATGAAGAGAAACAACAGGCCTAGATAACAGGTAAAAAAAAAACTGCAGTACTTTACAAAATGTAATGGTAAACATTTTCCAGGTTTCTAATTGGGGGCAGGGGGAATAGTGGGGGGGCCGGACATAGTTCAATTAAACTATAGGCCTAATACCTGAAACTTAGTGAAAATTAAAATTAAATGAAAAGATTTGATTGTTAGCCTATTAAATTTAGAACTGCTAATGTTACATTGTATTTTATTTTTTCGCGTTTTACTGACTGTGCTCATTTAGAGTGTTTTCTTTCACTGCATGATTCAGTCTAATAAAATGCATTTAGAATGGTCCCAAAATTCTAAATATGTGGACAGGAAATGTAGGCCTATATACTTATTTCATAATATCACACAAAGAGTGCCATTTTTATTTTTGCAAAAATCACAAATGTGATATTGATGTTATAAAACCGTTAAATAAACAAGAAGTTAATATTAACAGACTTGCATTTTAGACACCATATTGCCTATTTTTGCTCTATTTTGGCAATAAAAAATAGCTAATTCCAAACAGAGCCACAGCGCTGTTTTGCGTCTCTGAGCAACATGACAAGTTTCCATGCAGTTTTGTTTTCTTATCGATAAAGAGAATATGAGTTAAAAAAACAAACAAACAAAAGAAAAACAAACAAACAACAAACAAGCGAATGGAAAGGAGTGTGATGTCTGTTCTTCAGCTCTTGTGTGATGAATTATTTTGAAAAGGTAATAGAGCCTAATGTTCATACGTCCCAGTTAGATGTACAGCTGTTTATGTTATTCACATAATAGGCTAAAATGCTTATTGTTTCACATGTGCTTTTATCAGAACGCTTTATCATGAACATATGACAATGTTTGCAGTGTAGCTTTCGTGGATGATACTAAACACCAAAACACAGCACGAATCGAACACATTTCTGTCATTCTTCATTGTTTTTTGTCCTTTATTTTCAAACTGTAAACTGTGTCCCTAGTTGCTGCCTGTTTTGATGCATCATAACTTTCACAACTTTTCATAACTTTCAGTGACTGCAATTAAACTCAAATGTCGTTAGATGCATGTTTAAATAAAAGATTTCTAATGTTATCTGGTATTGGTTTGTTGCCACTTTTTCTTTTTTTTCCTTCTTTTTTTGTCAAGAGCCTTGTAACAATTAAAAAAAATAAAGAATTAGCAGCTGAGAGATGTTGTTTATGGGTGTTTTCTGAGAGCTAAAATGCAATTTAAGAGAAGATAGACCAAAAGGGGAAAAAAAAGTCATTTTGTATGTATTGCTCATAAAAGGCTGTGGCTACTACTACTACTACTACACACACACACACCCAGGGACTTTTCCCATTTTATTCATGCAGAAATACATGCAGAAGTGCATTACACATTGTAGGTATTATCAGAATGTATATTTTTTTTCTGGCTGCACAAACACATGATATTACAAAATAAATTAAAGAAACATAAATGACACAAATTAAAACTCAGCTGTATCTAACTTTTGTTTAAATGCAGATTTTTAAATAAACTACTGGCACATGTCCTCAATTCATGTTTTTGTATATTTACACTAATTTACAGTCATGGCCAAAAGTTTTGAGAATTACATAAAAAGTTTGCTGCTAAACTGCTTTTAGATCTTTGTTTCAGTTGTTTCTGTGATGTACTGAAATATAATTACAAGCACTTCATACGTTTCAAAGGCTTTTATCGACAATTACATGACATTTATGCAAAGAGTCAGTATTTGCAGTGTTGGCCCTTCTTTTTTAGGACCTCTGCAATTCGACTGGGCATGCTCTCAATCAACTTCTGGGCCAAATCCTGAATGATAGCAACCCATTCTTTCATAATAAACTTCTTGGAGTTTGTCAGAATTAGTGGGTTTTTGTTTGTCCACCCGCCTCTTGAGGATTGACCCCCAGTTCTCAATGGGATTAAGATCTGGGGAGTTTCCAGGCAATGGACCCAAAATTTCAACATTCTGGTCCCCGAGCCACTTAGTTATCACTTTTGCCTTATGGCACGGTGCTCCATCGTACTGGAAAATGCATTGTTCTTCATCAAACTGTTGTTGGATTGTTGGAAGAAGTTGCTGTTGGAGGGTGTTTTGGTACCATTCTTTACTCATGGCTGTGTTTTTGGGCAGAATTGTGAGTGAGCCCATTCCCTTGGATGAGAAGCAACCCCATACATGAATGGTGTCAGGATGCTTTACTGTTGGCATGACACAGGACTGATGGTAGCCAAGCACTGACCTTTTCTTCTCCGGGACAAGCCTTTTTCCAGATGCCCCAAACAATCTGAAAGGGGCTTCATCATGGGGAGACGATCCTGGCGCTTGCTGGACTTTCTTGGACGCCCTGAAGCCTTCTTTACAAGAATTGAACCTCTTTCCTTGAAGTTCTTGATGAACCTATAAATTGTTGATTTAGGTGCAATCTTAGTAGCCACAATACCCTTGCCTGTGAAGCCATTTTTATGCAAGCGCAATGATGGCTGCACGCGTTTCTTTGCAGGTCACCATGGTTAACAATGGAAGAACAATGATTTCAAGCATCACCCTCCTTTTAAACATGTCAAGTCTGCCATTCTAACCCAATCAGCCTGACATAATGATCTCAAGCCTTGTGCTCGTCAACATTCTCACCTGAGTTAACAAGATGATTACTGAAATGATCTCAGCAGGTCCTTTAATGACAGCAATGAAATGCAGTGGGAAAGTTTTTTTTTGGGATTAAGTTAATTTTCATGGCAAAGAAGGACTATGCAAATTCATCTGATCACTCTTCATAACATTCTGGAGTATATGCAAATTGCTATTATAAAAACTTAAGCAGCAACTTTTCCAATTTCCAATATTTATGTAATTCTCAAAACTTTTGGCCACGACTGTACACAACAGTGTTAATTTTGGCAGGCATTGTTGATTTGAGAAGAAAATGCTTAATAGTCTTAGTCACATTTTAGTCATTTTGAGTCTTTCATAGTTTTAGTCGAACGAAAAGTCATTGCATTTTTTGTTCAACTTTTAGTCATTACTTTAGTCAATAGTTTTAGCCAAACTGTAGTTACCAAAATTTATTTTGGAAGCTATTTTTATTCATTATCATTAATTCTTCTCTCTTTAGACCAAATCAATTAAGCTTATGAGAAATTTGAATCAAGGACTGAATTTGGAAAAAACTTGAATAAATTAATGACAATTTTCACTTTTGGGTGAACTATCCCTTTAACAGTAGTGAAAAAGGAGCAACTTATAAAAATATTATTCTCTCTCTCTCTCTCTCTCTCTCTCTCTCTCTCTATATATATATATATAAAAGAAGCACAATAAGACAAATACAATAGAGATACAAATTAAACTCATTTTTCAGATACAGTAGGTTTTACTTAACATGTATACATTTATTTAACATCTTTTGTTGGTTAACATTAATGACAGATAGGTATTTAATTTGGAATGCTGTCCTTTTAAGATGGAAGGCATGCATGAAATACTGACAAACGTTCAGTTGTCACCCCACCCTGTTCACGTTCACTTAATCCATAACCTACTAAATTTACGTGAGATACTCTACACGATAAACATTTGGACTGCTGTGTGTGTATTTGAGTGTATATGAGAACTGACGAAGTGGAGCGTGCGCGTGAAAGAACACTTATATCAGCACAATTCCACCTATTCCGCCTTCAGGGGCGCAGATAGGATTTTTTTAACTGGCGGGGACCAAGCTGTCCAGCAGTCAAATTTTTTCAGTCCAGAAAATTCAACAGATCAGTCATAGATGATAGTACAGGTGCATCTCAAAAAATTTGAATATCATAGAAAAGGTCTTTATTTTTTGTAATTTAATTAAAAAAAGCAAACTTTCTTATATTCTACATTCATTGCACAGAAACTGAAATAATTCAATAGTTTTTTGTTTTAATTCTGATGGTTACAACTTACAGCTCAGGAAAATTAAAAATTAAGTATCTCAAAAAATTTGAATATTCCATTTTGAGCTTGATTAGTTTGATTAATTTTGAGTATAAATACTGGGTACCTCTTGGGCTAGTTTAGAACATGCAACAGTTATCCAGAAGACGATCATCAACACCCTCCACAAGGAGGGTAAGCCACTGAAGGACATCGCTGAAAGGGCTGGCTGTTCACAGAGTGCTATATCAAAATATATTCATAGAAAGTTGACTGGAAGGAAAAAGTGTGGTCGGAAAAGGTGCACAAAGCAGCAGGGATGACCACAGCCTTGGGAAGATTGTCATGAAAAGCCGATTCAAGAACTTGGGAGAGCTTCACAAGGAGTGGGACTGAAGCCAGAGTCAGCGCATCAAGAGTCACCACGCTCAGACATCTTCAGGAAAAGAGCTACAGGTTTCACATTCCCTAGAACCAAGCCACTCCTGAACCAGAAAAAACATCAGAAGCATCTCACCTGGGGTAAGGAGAAAAAGAACTGGACTGTTGCTCAGTGGTCCATATTCCTCTTTTCAGATTAAATTAAATTTTGCATTTCATTTGGAAATCAAGGTCTGGAGGAAGACTGGAGAGGCACAGAATCCAAAGTCCAGTGTGAAGTTTCTGGAGTCAGAAATGATTTGGGTGCCATTCCATCTGCTGGTGTTGGTTCATTGTGTTTTATCAAGTCCAAAGTCAACGCAGCCATCTACCAGGAGATTTTGAAGTACTTTATGCTTCCATCTGCTGACAACCTTTATGGAGATCCTGATTTCCTTTTGGTGCAGCAGGACTTTAGCACCTGCTCACAGTGCCAAAACCAATTCCAAGTGGTTTGCTGACCATGATATTACTGTCCTTGATTGGCCAGACAGCATGCCTGACCTGAACCTCACAGAGAATCTAAGGGGTATTGTGAAGAGCAAGATAAGTAACATCTGAAAAACAATACAGAGGAGCTGAAGGCCGCTATCAAAGCAACCTGGGCTTCAATAACACCTCAGCAGTGCCACAGGCTGATCACCTTCATGCCACACCGCACTGAAACAGTAATTCCTGCAAAAGGAGCCCCAACCAAGTATTGAGTGCATAATTAAACCTGCTTTGGAGATCTTTGAACATTTCTGTTTTGTAAATCTTTTTTTGATTGATCTTTGAAAATATTGAAATTTTTTGAGATACTGAATTTTTTATTTTTCTAAACTGCAAGTGGTAACCATCAGAATTAAAACAAAAAACTCTTGAAATATTTCAGTTTGTGTGCAGTGAATCTAGAATATACTGTAAGAAAGTTTGCTTTTTTAATTAAATTACAAAAAATAAAGAACTTTTCCATGATATTCAAATTTTTTGAAATGCACCTGTATATGATCACTATGGTTACCACTACAGGCACAACTAAGGCAGCTACCAGCTCCTCATAGGGACCCCGGGGTCAGGAGTCATAGCACATACACACACAGAGAACATAAACTGCAGTGGCAGCACCATCGTCAGGTGTGTTTATTGACAACAGAACAGCCTGTAGTGAGAAGGTGGGTACAAAGTAATGGTAAGATTATTATTGTGCTTCAGCCTGCGTCTGCCCTGACCCGATTCTTTAGCACCAAAACAAACACATCCATACCCCAACAGGACCTGCTATGGTGGCCCGAGAGAGCTTAACGCACTGCAAATGATAAAACACCTGCAAATTAAGAAAACATCTTCATCAGTTTGACAAACACGCGCTGCAAATACTCACAATACAAATAAATAAAAAGAAACGTGCTGCAAAACACAGACCACATCTGAAATATTTGAGGAAACCGTAAAGTGACAAATATGGCTAGGACATAATTTATCAATGTTTGCTATGAAAAGATCTTTGTTTATTTTAACATCCTGATCATATGATTCCTTAGCTTTTTTGTTGTTGTTGTTACTTTTTTTGTGTGGATATTATTAGCCTAAATAAGCTGACTAAATACACAATTACTGTAACTGTGAAAGGTTATGCAAGCTGGCTAACTTACTTTTACAACTTACCTTACAAAAACTAACCATAGCCTGTGGTTTTACTATTGAAATTAATTAATTAATAAATACATTTATTATATAAAAAAGCAAACAAAAAATGGTTACTGTAATCATGCACAAATTAACCATGGATTTATTACTCTAACCATAGTTTAACCATGGTATTTGTACAACTGTTATTGTGACTATTTGCAGTGTGTTTTGGTATTTGCTTACATTGACTATTTGCAGCATGTTTCTGTATTTGTTTGTTTCATTATTTGCAGCATGTTTCTGTATTTGTTTGTGTTTTGAGCATTTGAAGCTTGTTTTTGTATTTCGTTGTGTTGCGAGTATTTGCAGCAAGTGTGCTGTCAAAATGATGAAGAAGTTTTCTTAATTTGCTGGTGATTTTTCTATTTGAATGTGTTTTGTGAAGTTGCAGCGTGTTGAGCTCTCTCGGCCACCGTGCTACCTAGCCCCTATTTTGAAATCTTCGCCCCACATGGACATACGCAACCATGGCAACGACGATTGCGCAAAACCAAGTGAAGATGACACATAAGCATATTGAAACAAAAGCCAACATGGATAAGTTGTGTGTGAAACAAAGCGAAATCAACGTTACTCACCTATCAAAAAGAAACAAAGCAACCTCGGCATCCCTTGATTCGAGCCCTTCCCACTCCTTGAGTTTCTCTCCACAGCTGGAAAGCTGCTCCGATATTTACACGGGTCCTGCCAGGTTAATATGAATCTGGGGGGTCATGTCCCCCCCGTCCCTAGTGCCATCTGCGCGCCTGTCCGCCTTCACTAACTTTAAGTTAATCGACAACGAATTGTGACTTCCGGGAAACATAGGAGGTCTGGTTACCTTATCCCTACCCCTTCGGGTGTGCTGAGGCCATTGTTTCAGATCGCTAGTTCGCGTTTTATTAGCCTATCCATCCACTGTCGCTGCTATACTGACTAGATATGCTAACTCCCCTTATCCGATGGCAATCCAATGACAGGGACGCACAATTTTGAAGGACAATACCCTATAGGATGTATTTTGAATGTCCAGTAGTCCTCAAATAACATTATTGTCCAGTCTCATCTAGTTAACGATGACGCGGCATAAATTTCGTCATAATTTCATCATCAGATATTATTTTTAGCTCGTCAACGTCTCATCTTAGTCACAGAAAAAAATGTTTGTTAACGAATATTTTTCGTCAATCGTTTTCATTAACGAAATTAACACTGGTACCACAAGTATGTTCAAAGCAAGTTGGAAAATACAAAAATGTGATAGGTGGTTATAGCAATGATTAGAACAACAACAGTCCAAACCAAAGAAAAAACTAATTTTATAATACTGTGTTTGGCAAGCTGTTCCTTGCCCATCATCCCTGCACACTGAGGGGAACATATTAATTAGCTACTTGAATCCGATTTGTTAACCCCCTGGGGCCTGAGTGTGTTTTGGGGGCCTAGAGAAGTTTTGACATGTCCTGATATTTGTGTTTTTTTTTTTCAGTTGCTTATAAACATATAAAGGAAACAGTTCCTTTTCAGCTGAACACACAAGTGAACATCACATGCCTGGCAGAAGATTCATAACTGATAATAAATTGCATCACTGATAAGAATAAGACATATATGTATACATAGTATATGTCTGTCAATGGACGACTTATCGGTGAAATTTACAGCTTTCTGATACATTTACACCTCGATAGCTGGGTATAACGCATTTAAAATAATATTTACCACATCAGAGTTAAGTTAGTGAACAATTTCACCATTTGGAAAAATGTAGTTTAAACAGTCCACAATGTATATATATATATATATATAGTATATATATATATATATATATATATCTATATATATATATATATATATATAAATATATGGTTATTTTTGTAAGAGATATTATATTGTATTTATGTTTATATCGGCCTATAGCACTATATCATCATTATATATCATTATATATAGTTAAATACGTGCTTTGTACAACATTAAAAAAATATAGCCTAAGTGGCCGGTAAAGAGATATTTCATATTCCAATTTTACTCTGAAAAGCTGATTTTAGTCTGACAATAGCCTGTTTAGAAATATCCCAATTTAGATATAAAATAGGCTAAAGCTGAGCAACATTTTAAATCATGAAGGTAATAGTAAAAGGCTTACTCGTCACGAATTATATCCTCCCGCTGGGTCCAGACGTTCTTCAAAATGCAAACATTCATCATCCGAGTCATGTTCTTCCTCTGAGGAGAAAGTAGCATCTTCGTCGCTGTCCAGAATCATCAGAAGTGCTTCTTCACCCGTGTAGCACGCCATCATGCAAACACGCAGAAAAAGTAATTCTATGATGAAGCTTGACGTTTTTATGGCATTTCTTGGGGTAGTGTACATGATTACCTGAATCACCTCAGTTCATTTCGCATATAAACAGCACGCTCAGAGCGAGGGCGGGAGCACCATTATTCTATAATGAGTCGATACAGGAGAAACCGGACAAACTCCTTACTTTCATACGGATTACATAAAAATATAGATTATTTGTTTTTGACTTGAATGGTTAATTTAAAGTAGACCATTTCAAGTTTTTCTATGCATATAGTTATCTTGTCTTTGAGGCAAGTATTCGCTGAGATTCGGGTTGTTTCATTTATGTGTCTATGAAGAGAGGTGACCGAGACCGAGATGGCAGAGAACACACTCTTTTTATTTTCTTTATTCTACAAAAGCACAGCGTTTTGTTGTTATTAGGAGGTATACAAATAAAGTAGACCCCTTTGACAGATTCAATTGATGTATTGCTCTTATTTGTACTATCAAAAGTGAAAGTGTAATTAAAGTTCTTTCGGCCTTATCAGGAGATTATGGCCACAAAACATATCTGTGTTTGTCGGCCCCTAAGGGGTTAAGCAAACCTAAATGAGCTGTGGTGCTGAGTTAAATAATTATATTAAATAGGCATAAATAACACAGCCCTCTGATGAATAGGCCGTGTCCATCACCCACACATTTTGTTAGCTGGATTTCAAAAATGGATAGGAAAACTTTCCTCTTGGTTGTGCGCTTTAAAAAAGTCTGGGACAATCCCTGATGATTTAACAAAAAGACAAAAATATGTGCTTTTGAGAAAGGCAAAGAAATTCATGTTGAAGGGTGAGTGAGGCCATCTTTGGTTTTATGTAGATCTTGGTTTGGATGAGTCTTCTGGGGTGTAAAGATAATGGATTTTCACACTAATAAACCAATGTACTGCCTTTAGATTAAGTTTTGTATTATATATAAGAAGATGGGGAGAGGGGATTTAGCCAAGGTGTTCTGCTGCAAAGAGGAGGCCAAAAACAGGTTTTCAGAGAATTCCACACCAGGCCAATCATTGCCCACTGTGGAATAGTCAAAAACAACAGATGCCATCAGTAATCGATTTTACTGGCCTTCCATGTCTGTGCGACATTAGAAATGGGGTAAGTAGAAAATTAACTTTTTCATGTAATTACAATAGACACGCCACTACCACTAAATTAATCTGACTTTAGGTCACGCACGGTGCTGCCTGAACAGTCATGAGAGCAAGCTCCAATAAGAACATGATTATACACTACTGAAGTAAGTTTCTGTAAATGGAGATGATTAAATGATTTGTACTTATGATAGCAATGACATTGAACATGTAATTTTTTTTTTCTCAGGTGGTTGAGCCGTGGGACATTATGGTTATGGATTTAGAGGGAAAGCTCACACAAACCAAGGATGGTTATCAGTATATCTTCGCTAATTATTGATTACTTCAACAAAAGTGGACTTGTGAGACTTTCCCACTAAAAACTAAAAAGCGCTGAGGAGGTCACAGGCTGTATTATAAAGCTGTTTTTTTAACAAATTTGGTGCCCCAAAAAGGATATTAATAGACAATAGACCAAGGCACAGAATTTGTGAACAAGGTAATGGTTAAACCTGATTTGCTTTTTTTTTAATTAGTTTTAGAAATTGGCAAAAAAATATAGATAATTCCCATTGTCCGCTAAACAGATCAATATGGGTGTGTCTGTGAAATCCTTGGTATCAAAAGGAGTTTAAGTGCCTCCCTACCATCCCCAGACCAATTGATTGGTAGAAAGACTCAATGGTACCAATTCAGGAGGATTGCACCTGACAATTTCTACTGAAAAGTATAATCCAAAATATTGGCTCTTCCATAGATGGTATATGATAGATGATGTCTTTGTGTCTTGTCTCCCACATTCACGTTTATGGCAGGGGGTTTTGTCAGAAATGCCTAGCAAATAGAGAATTTTTTTGCTATTACTGACTCCTCTTCTATTCAAAGGGCATTAAGGCAAAGCTGGTGAGAAAGGAGCCACACAATTGGGCAGATTATTTTGGGGGCCACACATGTGTGGCACTCGCGTACAAAAAAAAACCTCGTTATTTTGCCAATACTTTCTAATGTTGTTGGCCGTTAAGCAAGGTACCCCTGTGAAATCCCTGAGAAATAAATAGAGGTATTGTACATTAATTTTAAATGGTGAATTTTCTTGTGTAATGCAAATAAAAATTACAACATTTTCTTGCGTACTGTAGATCATGAGAAATTCGCGGGACACTATAGCAGAGAGTTTATTGCATAATGCAAAAAAAGGCAAGACGGATTAACCAAACAGTACAAGACCAATATAACTAAATGTCCACATCAAACAGAAAAGCGAAAAATTGGGAAGGGAACATCTATTGAAGATCCAAGTTGGAGCCAGGGTACTGCTGCCGAAAAGTATGGCGCAGACAGAGAAAGTGAGGCAAACTGGACCCTGGACCTATATGGGTCCATACAACGTTATCAAATGTGGAGGGCAAATCTGTTGGCTTACTAAAGGATGACAAAATGGGACACTTCTTTCTCCCCAAAAATTACCAAAGACCATTTAGTCCACCTCATGGACTACTCAAATAATACCTGCCACCCAACTCAGCCTTATGCTCCTGTCACGGCTGCCCCCCACTCAGCCTCCTACTCCTGACCGTTGTTGCCCCCACTCATCCTCCTGCTCCTTGATTGACACACTCAACGTCCTTGCCCCTGTGCTGCCACCACTCAGCCTCCTGACCCTGGATTCCCCATACAAACCGCCTCCTGTTTCCTGCTGCCGCCCACAACAGCCTCTGCGCCTCGATGTTCCCAGATCTAGGCTTAAAGAGAAACAAAGGGGCCAGAGCATTTGCAGTGGCGGCTTCCTAATATCTGGACCAGTCTACCAATTTATGTCAGAAAAAGTCAGACTATTGAAAACTTTCAAGTCCTTGCTTAAGACGCATTAACTATGGTTTGGCTTTCAATTCTAGTTGAGTTCTTTGAATATCTTGACCTGTTTTGGTTATTTTGTTTGCACGTTGTGTAATATTGTCTGTATAATAATTCTTTTTTTTTTGTTTTGTTTTTGTTCTTTGTTGGATCTTGTGACGCACTTTGGTGCAATTATTATTGTTTGTAAATGTGCTACTAAATAAAAGTGCACTTTTACTTGCTCCTGCGGCCTCCACTCCAGCCTCCTGCTTCCTGCTTGCCCCAACTCAGCCTTCTGCTCCTGACCATGCTGACACAACTCCAGCCTCCTGCTCCTGCCCGTCTGTGGCTGATGCACCCCGAGCCCAAGACAAAATGATTCTGTTGACATACATGTAACATCTTTTATATAAATAATTGTAAAGTTGTAACGAACGGTAACTGAGGCATCTCTCTCTCTGCTCTCTTACTCACAAACAATGTTAGAAGAAATGTGGGCCAAGAAAAGAGGTGGCATACGATATGCAGTTAAAAATCGCCCATATAAAAGTCTTTACGGGCCTCAGACATGGAGAAATGCTTGAAAGTGAGGTAGAAAAAAATGATGTAAAAACATCAATATTTCTAAATCTGCAAATAGTGTGTTGTAATTGCTATTCTGAAATATGGTGGTTTTAATAAATTTTCTTGTAGGCATGAATCAAATGTGCTGTAAGGGGTACAATTGTGTAAATCAATTTGTTTGGTTTTAGGTTATCAATGCATTTATTTTTACCTTGCTTACTAAAAAAATACGCAGGCAAGGCCTATGTGCTTGATTCCTTGTAAGGCCTCAAACATCTGGAATGGCAGTGCCAGGTCCCTCTCAGTGTCAATGAGGCTCCTCCAAAGCTCTCCTTCTCGTCTGTAGGGTAATCAAAAAACTGAAACAATCCTGAGGCGGTTTCTCGCGTAAATGGATCTTTTATGCTATATAGGAGAACTCCGTGGAAAATGAACTGGTGTTCCAGCTCATGTATCCTGGGCCTCTCCCACTGGTAGCTGGATACAGGAATATGATGTTTATTGATTAGGTTCAAATTACCGAGAACATACCACTGGACACTCATGGTCTGTTTTCTTGTTCATTCTCATCCTTCTATAAACTAAAGTGATATAAATTCAGAGCCAAGATTAAATAACTATTCATTTTACAGGTGATACATCCTAAAGAATGGAGGAGTCCTCTGCCCTAAATTCTATTGGTGAAACACGTCAAAAAGTAGCTTATTGTAAAAAGGTTTGTAAGGTAATAACAAAAATATGTGCCCTGTGTCCTCATTTTTATTAATTGTTTGTCTGACTTTTATTAACATTTTGAAATACATCTGAACCCCAACAAAGCAATTAATGGCCACAAAGGGAAATGGTAACTGGGAATGTAGGAGTTTAGCACACAGCTTCCAACAGGAATGGCAGTTCATGTGATATTTTTTTGTATGTCAAGTAGGTTTTGTTGTATTTTTACACTGCACCATTACAAATTAAAATTATTAAAGTATGTTAATGAGTTTTATGGGTTTAGATGAGTTCTTTTTTTGTAGTTTGCAGAAGCAATTCTAACAGGCGGGCGCAGTTTTGAGTTGGAAACCACAGCCTGACAATGTTTGACATGCTTTCGCAAAGATATATATTATAATAAACATACAACTGACACATAATCATTTGTTTTCATCCATATTAAGTGCATTATGTTTATGCTTTTTTTCCATAGATGACCTTTCATACTTAGATTGCAGGTGGGGACAAATATTCATCCCACAAGATACACAGGGACTATACTGGGTCCCTGTCAATCTTCAATTGCTCATTTGAATGTTCTTTGAAATGTTGCTTATACATGCACACATGCTCTCATGTTATTGTTTTTGTTTCAGATTCTGTGTGACTGCTGTAATGGGTGAGTTCACTTGGAAGGTGTTAACCCCGACCCAATATAACAATTTGTTTTTGCTTGTACTGGCTGCCAAGGGCCCTGTGTAGTTTTTTATATAATTTCTACATACAACCATTTGCTTAATTACATCATCACTTAAATCTATAAAAATATCTTCTTTAGCTTTCGCCCGACTACACAAATCAATCATAGTATCTACTAGTTTAATAGTACAAGATCAAATGATAAGTAACACAAAATGTTTTTTAGCAGGTTGAAGCTAACAATTAATTCTCTGTCTGCCCTTCCACCTTACCTCAGGATACCCAATAATCCTCAGCTCACAGTTGGATTCCAACCTCTCACAGAGACCATGGAAATATGACGCCCATCCTGAAAGATTGTGCCTAAACAGATGCATCTGTTACAGGTTTGTGCTGTTCTGGGACTCCATATCATTTAATTCTTTCCTTGTTTTTGCGTTGTTCTTCAAGGTAAACTCTGCCTTTAAAACAACACAACAGTTGTACAGTTGCTATATAATTACATTTGAATAGAATGGAATTTTCTTGTAATGTCCTCTGCATGCTGACAATGGCGACCATGTGTAGATGCAACTGGCTACATGTATTTTATGCCAGGAATAGACTTGGAAAAGTCAACTCTTCATGTGTTTGGTTTACAGTAACTAGAAGCACCGACTTTTATGGCAATACATGCTCTCTTCCTCCCTTCCAATTGTATTTTAGCTCTCTCAGAAAACACCCATAAACACCATTTTTCTCTCAAGCTGCTAATTATGAGGGGGTTGCAAGCACGCAGTGCTGAAAACCCCTAGGGTAATTGTTAAGATGTGTTTATTAGGGGCCAAGCACCGAAGGTGCGTATGCACCTATTGAATCTTTGGGCGTTAATAGGGGCCAAGCACCGAAGGTGCGTAGGCACCTATGGAAAAAATCGTTGGCGTTATTATTAGGGGCCAAGCACCGGAGGTGGCGTATGCACCTAGTGAAATCTTTGGCGTTATTATTATTAGGGGTCCAAAGGGCCCCACCGAAAGGGGCGAGGCCACCTAATGTATCCCGTTGTCGTTCTTCTTCTTCTTCCTTCATTCTCTTTTCGACTTTCTTATTCTTCTGTCTTCTTCTTCTTTTCTTTCTTCTTCTTCTGCTGCTTCTTCATTCCGTCGCAAGTCGATGGCAGTCCCATAGAACCGATTGCGTTGAAAAGTTGTATAATGTGGCACACTGATACGAAGGACAGTCCCATCATTAACATAGCAAAATGTGAAGTCTCTAACTCCACTCTCTAGCGGCCACCACTTGTCCACAAAGTTTTCAATATTTTTTATGCTAATAAACTTTTGAAACGGTAAGCACCAATGAAATTCTTTTTTTTTCCCTTCCTCTGAATTCCCTGGCTCCGGGCACAAGTTCGAATGAACCCCGCAAATTCAAAAATTCGCCAGGTTTAGTTTTTTTTTTTTTTCGCTATTTTTCAACTGTGTTTGGAAAAACCTTACTTTTATACGACTCCCCGTAGCCGGCAAAAAGTTATGGAAATTCACGTTGATTTGTTCCCAAAACAAACCGTTCTCGAATTACCTACCAAGCGCACAAATTCCTACAACGAAATAAGCACGCAAAAATGTTATGTGAGGGGCTATAACCTCAACACTGAACTACCTCTTACTCCTTGGCAAGTGTGTTTCGATGCAAGACAAAAGCGGCCACCTATTGGTCAGGCGATATGCAAAATTGCATATATTTGTCTTATAAACTTTCTGATGCTTTTGCCAAAAATCAACAAAACTGGTCTCTTTGTATTCGTGTGGGTCAATGCCGAGTTCGATTGATGTCCAATTTTCCCGTGTCGGGACCGGGCCATTGTTTAGTTTAGTGTCGGCCTTTTTAAATTCTTGTTTATATCGTTTACGAACAATAATTACAAAAATGTTTAGCTTCCATGGCCCGAAAGGGTAGGTACTCAAACGTTTGGTTGCCAGCGCCACCATGTGGTCAAAAGTTATAATGAAATATCTAAAAAATGCTATTAACTTTTGAATAAATTAGACTATTGAAATGAAAATGGTCTCATATTCTTTTGGGTCATGCAGAGAACATCGATACCAATTATGCCAAACATTGGCAATACTTCCTGTCCGCCATTTTGATTAAAGTTAAAAACCTACTTTTCGAACTCCTCCTAGACCGTTATATCCAATTTTTCCACCAAATTTGGTTCGGATCATCAGTCAGAGTGTGTGCTGGATTAAAAAGTTATGGAATTGTCGTGTTGATATACGAAACGGTTTTGTGTTTAGCGCATCAACAAATTTTTCTTCGTAAGATGCCAAAATACATCTGAGGCTGTATCTCTGCAAAGCTTTGACATATTTGGCACCAAACTTTGTATGTGTCCATGTCACCTCACACTGACCGATGCCACATCAATTTGGTACAGCGCGCACCTATTGGTCAAGGCGTACTAAAACCATTCATTAACCATTAATAATTACAACTTATAAACAAATGCTTATACTTTTTATGCATTAGCCTATTGCAATGAACTGGTCTCAACAACTATTCCTTGGCTTATGCCGACAACATAGATACCAGATATGCCAGAGTACGCGTGAACTTCCTGTCCGCCATTTTTGATTTATTTAAAACTTACTTTTTTTTTTCGGAACTCCTCATCAACCGTTGGTACGATTTTTCACCAAAATCGCGAGTCAGATGATCTTCAGACTGTACTGACAAAAAGGTTATGGATTTCGTGTCGATAGACAAAACCGTTTTCGAATTCACCACAGCGACGAAATTTCCGTCATCTAGCATCATGACCAAAATCACTCACTTCAGCCGGTATCTCTGCAATGCTTTGGCATGCTTGACACCAAACTGCCTGTGTGCCATTGTCACCTCACCTCACACAGAACACACCAAAATTATTTGATTACAGAGCCCACCTGTTGTTCAAAAGTGATAAGCGATTTAATCATAATACAAGGGCTTGTAATTTATGATTTTTCCGCCATTTCAATTACAATCATCCTAAAATTGCTGTAATTGTCTCATTGTTTTGCATTCGGTGTGATGCTCCATGCCATGCTTAGGCCTCCTCCAATTTGCCTGCTGGGGATGCTTGGCCCCGCAATTGCTAGCTTGCAGCTGTAACACTAATGAGCGGATGGTATTCAACAACCATCTGTTTCATATTTAATGAATCCTGACTCTCTAACCCATACTGCACTCAGAGACAGACAAAAACTTAAAAAAACAAAAGATAAGGACTTTTGTTTTTTACAACATCCTCCACATAAACCCCCCCCCCTCGGGCTCGCCACGATGTCGACGACATCTCAGGGGGGGGGGCCTCGTGACATTAATTACACCTTCGAGATAATCCAGGAGACACTCTCGGGAGCATCAAAGGAAAGCTAAAACACCCGCCCTTTTACTCACAAGCACGATGACTTCCAGCACACACACACACACACACAACACCACCACACCACCCCACGAGCATTTCTGGCTCACACATGAACATTTTTTGATAAAGCTACCTCTCAAATGTAGTAAATGGTAATCTCTATATGTGCTTGATGTCTTCACGTGATATAGTGGAATAGATATACTGTTTACTGTGTGTTTTAATTCAAACTTTATATGCCTGTAGTTAGGAACAAACTCTGTAATCTCTGTATCCCTGACTCGCAAAGTTGTAGTTGATGGTGTCTGTTATGATCGTAGAAACCCCGACTGTTGACGAATCTCAACGGCAAATTACAAAAAGATGCATTGTTTCAGAAGTACAATCTTTCTGAGGAAAAAAATGTGTAATTTTGTCATCGCCATAAATTTAGACCAGTGGGCAGAAATCAGCAGACAAAGAGATTTTTTCCCGCCCTCAGTTTCTCACACCTCATTGGTTCATAAGGTGACATAGGTGTGAACCAACCTTTCAATAAAAACAAAGGACAAACCCTTGCTCGTGGCTGGGTCTTCCGCCAGAGAAAGAGGAGGGGGGTTTCCCAGTTCGTGATCGGACTTCTCAAGAAGTCCCTCCGTTTGTTCTTCTTTACCTTTTCATTTTATCGTAGTTTTTCTTTATTGTCTTCTGCTATTTGACTTCGTTCAATTGTCCTCACGAGCCAAAGCAAACTTAGTCTAATCATCTTTTGGCAAAGTTTACATTCACGTTAACACTAACTCACTCCGCAGTCATCAGCAGCTCCCACAGGACGGACAATGACAGAATGCGACAAACACCGGACAATTTGAGCTCCGCTACACACCAAGAGCCAGATCAACAGTGACAAGTATTTTTACTTCTATTCGCAACTTAAAAAATTGCTGTTTAAGGTTTTGTCCTAGGCTATTCCACTTTTTGTTGAAATGTATCCAATGACTTGAAGTCATCTCACACAAGTTACCTGTTTGAAAAAAA
The DNA here is from genome assembly GCF_018340385.1 of Cyprinus carpio. Lineage (NCBI taxonomy): Eukaryota > Metazoa > Chordata > Actinopteri > Cypriniformes > Cyprinidae > Cyprinus > Cyprinus carpio. The sequence continues at coordinate 311,126 of NW_024879255.1, forward strand.
ATTGTCACATCCGAGATCTGCCTTCCCTCGTTCTCTCTCTCTTTCTCTCTTTCTTTTCTCTCTATCTCATTACTATTTTTCGTTTGATTATCTTGTTTAAATTGTTTGTTGTTTTGTATATACTCATATTTACTCTGGTGAATTGTAGTTATTACTCTTTAGTCGCTTTTATTAATACCAATAATTTAGCTTGAAGGAACCGTTTATTGCTCATCCAAGATCGAAGTCGCTGAATCGTGTGATCTAAGCTACAAGCTTTGTTTTCTAGGAATTTACTATTAGTAATCTAAAACTACATACACAGACAATATTGTTCTCCTGATCAGAAGATTAATATTTTTGGGAGTTGTAGAAGGGTATTTTATTGAATTTGATAAGGGAGTCTAGCATCCATTCGCGGGTACGAAAACAGATTGTCTAGATATAACTTACATTAATTCTAGTAAAGATTACCTTTAAATGATTAAATATTCCCTCTTTGGGTAATTTAATATTTGTAAGCAATAAGCACATCATATTCATAGACTCATGAATATTCAATTCATTTGAGTTAATTATTCCCCCAGAAAGTGATTGTTGCTACATATTTTATGGTGGAGAATTTTGGGCAGCTGCTCAAACTTTGTTTTTGGTGAGCAATATTCATATTCATATTCATGCATATTTTTGGATGTTAATATTATGCACGCGCATTTTTTGAATTGTGAGTTAAGTCGCGCTTTCGAGCTTAACTCCTTCGCACAAAAAGCCAGCTGTTCAGCACATTAACAGTTTCTAAAAAGAAAACCCATAGTCACTGTTAATTTTTAATGAAAGTACACTGAATGTTAAAAAGAGGCCTCCTGTTAAGAAAGACCAAGATCTCTCCGCGAGTGATAACAATTTAATATGAATAACCCGCCGATAATAAAGACGAAGAAATATCTTTTGGGGCCGAGCGCGTCTGGAAATTCCGCTTTCCAAGGCGGGATTGCTGTTTCGATGCCGTTGTAAAAGGCCTTGTACTTACCAATATCGTTATTGCATATTAAGTGGTAAACCAACGGTGATTAGTCAAAAATACGATAATCCCTGGTCAAAAATTGGCTGTAGCTACCCTATTTTAAACCCTAAAACATTGAAATCATAGTCTTGTTTGAGACATGGTGATGGGAAGTGCAACATACTGGACAAATCCTTTTGTTTTCACTTTGGCGTGTGTTTTTTGCAGCGAAGAAATCCTGCCTCACGCTCTTGTGTATATAGCCCAAAGGAAAAGGTCCCTAAAACCTTTGTCGTGTTTTTGTTGAGTTGTTATTTTTGACGGCAGAAAATCAGCACCGACAAACGCTTCAGAT